>NC_134852.1:60677524-60960024 GCF_049852395.1 Peromyscus maniculatus bairdii | reverse complement strand
TGGTGTTGCACAGCTGTGCATGGATCTCAGGTTGTTTCCTCTGAACTTTCCTAAGGACAGGGGATGCTGGGCCTCTCTTCATCTGCTCATATCTCTGGTGAAGAGCCTGTTCTGTCCTGCTGTCTGCTCTCCCTCATCTGAGTTGTTCATTTTCTTATTGTTGAGCTTTGGAAGTTCTTTGTGCACTTTGAGTTTATCACAGGTGTGCTTTGAAAGTATTTTATCCTAAGTTTCGGTTGTCTCCTCATTCTCTTGGATGTCTTTGGAAGAACACGACAAAACCATCCACCTTCAGTAGACCTATTGAAACAAAATTCCACTTTTATACCACTCTATCAGAAATCTCACCTGGAAATGTCTTCATAACCTATAAAAACAGGTTTTGTTTTCTTTTGTTTTGTTGGTTTTCCTTTGGATACAGGGTCTCATATAGCCCAGATTATCCTGGAACTCACTATATAGCTGAAGATGACCTTGAATGTCTAATTCAAAAATCCTGAGATAACTGCCATGTGTCACCATTCCTGGTTTTATGCTAGGGATCAAACCCAAGACTCCCCGGATGCAGCAGCTAAGTACTCTTCCAGCTGAACCATGTCTCTAGCCCTTGTTTTGTTTTATTTAGAGACGGAGTTTTGCTCTGTAGCTCAGGCTTGCTTCAAACATAGCTCAAGGGGGCCATGACTTCACTGTAATTCTACTTTGGCCTCCTGGATGCTAGGACTACAGGCTTGAGCCAACACTCCTAGTAAAAGTAGCTATGTTTGATTTGTATTTCCTTGACTTAAGGACTAGAAGACATAAAATAAATCACTTTTGATCCAATTTAATTATGATTTATAATGTGTCTCAAAAGTTTTTTGAGAATCAGATATCTTGGGGATGGCAGACTTCAAATCAGATTCTGAAATATTTTGCTGTATATGATGTCATAGGCCAAAGGATCTCAACTGATGGTTCATAAAGCAACAAGGGAAAATGCATTTCTTAGTGAGTGTGTATACTGTACCGTGTCTATCAGCCGTGGTGTGACTGCCGAGACAGTGAGAAGCTATGTGAGTGAGGAACACTGTTCTGAGAAGAGCTGGGACACAAAGACACGCTGGTTCCTGGAAGAGGAGAGGAGTTTGCCTCTCCTTTGAGAGTACTCGAGAGGAAGTAGTCATGGCGATCATAGGGTCAGTGCTGGGAAGAGGGTGAGCGAGGTGTGAACTGCAGATCTTTTTATAGCTGTGTGTTCTTTTACAGCTGCTGAGACATGGTGATAGGAGTGGAGTGATAGTTATTGTTGATTTGCTTGGTAATGTTTCAGGTCTATGAATTCCTTTGAACTGTGGGTTGTCTCCAAATCCTAGACTTTCCAAGCTCTCTAAGAACTTTCAGAGGCTATGGAGCCAGAGCAGGCCAACCACAAAAGTCAATGGCAATGTTGGCCATCTTCAAAGAAAGACTGCATTATGCATTCTTTGCTGGACTGTGAAATCAGAAACTGAGATCCATTTCAATAACAAATCTATCTTTTTGGAGTCTAAGCTAATTGGAAATTATCATATTCTATTATGGTGATGGAGAAGAAATATTGAAAATGAAGGTCATATTCTGGTGACTGATAATTTTAGACACTTGTCATGTGAGAAAAAGCCCAAAGAACCAGACACATACACTCAGAGAAGACCTGGAGGTGCTGGGGATATGAGAACCTACAGGAATTCTTCAAATATTTGATGAATCATCATATATATGGAAGGAATTAATTTCTTTCAAGAAAAAAAATGTAACTGTCAAGAACTGACTAAAAGAAAACAGCTGACTGATTAAGAGCACTCACTGCTCTTCCAGATGTTCTAAGTCCAATTCCCAGCAACCATGTGGTGGCTCACAACCATCTGTAATGGGATTTGATGCCCTATTCTGGTGTGCAGGTGTACATGCAAATGAAGCTCTCATACATAAAATACATAATTAAATAAACATAGGAAGGAAGGAAAGAAGAAAGGAAGGAGGGAAGGAAGGAAGGAAGGAGGGAAGGACTGGCAGGCAGTGATGGCACATGTCTTTAATCCCAGCATGCAGGAGGCAGAGGCAGATGGATCTCTGAGTTTGAGGCCAGCCCGGTCTACAGATCGAGTTCCAAGACAGCCAGGACAATACAAAGAAACCCTGTCTCGAAGAAAAAAAATGAAAAGAAAAAAGAAAGAACAAAACCTGGAGCCGGTAAGTGTAGAGTAGCAGATGAGTTCATTTTATTTCTGTGTAAAAGACACATTTTAGCCGGGCGTTGGTGGCGCACGCCTTTAATCCCAGCACTCGGGAGGCAGAGCCAGGCGGATCTCTGTGAGTTCGAGGCCAGCCTGGGCTACCAAGTGAGCTCCAGGAAAGGCGCAAAGCTACACAGAGAAACCCTGTCTCGAAAAACCAAAAAAAAAAAAAAAAAAAAAAAGACACATTTTAAGCTATTTTCAGGGTAACTTTGTTTTCCACTCTGTAAGAGTGATAGAAAATGAAACATATCTTACAGTGCACTCTGAGAGAGCAGTACTGTGACTCCCACCTGTGTGAGGTGAAAGAATGGATAACTTGGCAACCTGTAACCCATTGCAGCAGTGAAATTAGAAAGACCTACTTAAGGGGGGATCTGTGACCTCCAAAAGCAGTGAATCCTTCATCACAGGAAACTTTCATGTAAGGTCTGGCAACAACACAGACACAGCATGATACAGTAATTAAAAAAATATATCTAGCAGCATATGCTTTGTGATGTATTGTTTTATGAGTTCAAATGAATGCATAGACTCAAATGACTACCACCCCTGCTGTGATAGTTAACTTCGGTCATTAACTTGACTAGATCTAGAATCACCTAAAACATAAGCTGTGGAAACATTGGTGAGGAAGTTTCTAGATCAGATTATTTGTAGTGAGAAGACTCACCCCAAATATGGGTGGTCCCTTCTGCCAGATAAAAGGGAGATGGAACCAGAAAACTTTGCTTTTTGCCTGTTGGTCTTCCTTCACTCTTGCTGGCAGCTTCCTCCATCCTGTTGGCTGCCACTGTCACATTCTTTTACTGATATTATTAGAATATTATATTATAATAAAGACCAGTAGCTCTCCAAGAAGTTTCTAAGCCTTCAGCACCAGATTGAGTCCTGAGGCAGCTTTGTCGACTGAGAAACTGCTGGATTCTTGGTCTCTCCAGAGCGAGACAGTCATTTTTGGATGTCCCAGACCATTGTCATTAAGCCACTCTAATAAACCCTCCTTGAATATGGACGTGTATTCTATCAGGTCCGTTCCTCTAATGAACCACGACTAATACAACCCCAGATTGTCCTGCACCCTCTTCCACAGTCACATTTGCTTTTGATCCTAATCACCTGTAACCACTAATCTGTTCTTCATCCCAAACGTTTGCCCTTTCCAGACATCATATGAATCAAATCACACAACAGGCTGGCCTTTGGAGTCAGATTTTTTTCCCACTGAAGAAAGTGCATCTGAGATTGCATGCTATTGACTCACCCACAGCTTCTTACTGCTGAGAAGGCTATATCGTGTGGGTCTACCACAGCCATAGTGCATGGCTGTTGGTCTTCTACCCTGACATTTAAGGAACTTGGAAGTTAACACTCCATCTTAACACCATATAAAAAACTGGGCAACTTGAATTAAACATCTTGTTTTCCATCCTTCAGAGAACTGAGATCACAGGAAATGCTCCTACCTCCAATTAGAGAAACAGATAGGTAGATTAAAATAACACCACAATTTAGACAAATAAAAAAACCCATGAGTAAAAACTCCCATGGAAATCAGAATGCAATTATTTTACCAGAATACATCGAATTTGCATTGTAACAAACAAAAAAGCAAGGCATATTATATTCTTAGGCTAAACAGACTTGAAGAGAATGAGCAAGCAAGCATCAGACCCCCACTGGAATACAGCAAGTGTCTTGGGCTGAGTAGACTAGTAATTTTAAATAATTTTCATTCATATGGAAGGGGAGCATAGACAACATGCAGGAGTGGGTAGGCAATGTGATCAGAGAGATGGAAACTCTAAGTAGAAAAAAGAGATAAGTCCCATAAAGAAATGCAGATTGCCTTTGGTGGGACCACTAGTCCATAAGACGCAGGTGAGAAAGATTCAGTGAGCTTCAGCATGTGGTTACAGACTCCCCAGACTCAAAGCAAAGAGGAACAAATCTGGGAATCAGTGGGATAGAAGAGTTGAACACTGTGGGTCAGCCAGGAGAGATGCTAATCCACAAAATGAGAACACCAGATAGAAGAGAGGAAGGGATGAGAGAAATGTTTGAAATACTGATGACTGAAAATCCCCCCAACTTAATATCAGACACCACAGGACACACCAACCATAGTAAGTGAACAGACACTTGATTTTCTTTTTCTAGTTGGGGACAGTTATGAATAAATGTACCATGACTACAGGGTCTTATAAATTGTCTTTTAAAAATGCCTAACTCTTGGCCGGGCAGTGGTGGCGCACGCCTTTAATCCCAGCACTTGGGAGGCAGAGGCAGGCGGATTTCTGTGAGTTCGAGGCCAGCCTGGGCTACCAAGTGAGTTCCAGGAAAGGTGCAAAGCTACACAAGAGAAACCCTGTCTCGAAAAACCAAAAAAAAAAAAAAAAAATGCCTAACTCTTTACTTTTAAAGGTAATGTCTGAGTAGATATCCTGAGTGTTTCAGTAAATCAGTGTTGAGCTTCACAAGAAACAGCCAAGATGCTTTCCAGTGGCTTTATACTGTGTGATCAATTGATCCAGCTGTGGGCATCCCCATCAGCACTGTGTGAGTGAAGAGTGGTCCAGCTGTGGACATCGTCATCAGCACTGTGTGAGTGAAGAGTGGTCCAGCTGTGAACATCCTCATCAGCACTGTATGAGTGGCCCAGCTGTGGGCATCCCCCACTAGCGCTGTGTGAGTGGTAAGTGGCCCAACTGTGGGCATCCCTACCAGTGCTTGGTAGGTCAGTTTGTCTGTTTCCTGAGTGTTAATTATTCTGATAGTAATACAACAGTGTTTTAGCATAATTTTAGCCTGCAATTTCCCAATAAATAGTGACATGGCACCTCTGTTCTGTTTTTTCTTTTTCATATATTTATCGTCATAGCATTTCTTCTGTAATAAATCAACTGTTCAAATATGTTGCCTATTTTAATGTATTGGAATTGTTTTCTTTTTCTTTTTCTTTTTTCTTTTTTCTTTTTTTGGTTTTTCGAGACAGGGTTTCTCTGTGTAGCTTTGCACCTTTACCTAGAACTCACTTCGTAGCACAGGCTGGCCTCGAACTCACAGAGATCCGCCTGGCTCTGCCTCCCAAGTGCTGGGATTAAAGGCGTGCGCCACCACCGCCCAGCTGGAATTGTTTTCTTATTCTTAACTTTGAGAGGGTTTTTTTTTTTTTAATTTTGTTTTGGTTTGGTTTTTTGTTTTTGTCTGAATGCAGGTCCTTTGCCAGATGTGTGATTTGTAAATATTTTTCTCAAAGACTAGCATTTCACTTTTAAATAGTATCTTTCATGGACATTCTTTTTCATTTTAAAATCCAGTTGAGCAGTCTTCTTCTTTCATAGGTTATATTTTAGGGGTTGTACACGAATGGTTTTTATTTAACCCAAGGTAACATTTCTTCTAAATATTTGATAAGTTTCTATTTTATACTTAGGCCTGTATCTACATGGAATAGATTTTTGCAAGGTGTAAGGTGTAGACTGGGGGTCATATTTTCATGTGTGGCTACTTGATGAAAAACACTGTCCTTCTTCTCCAAAGCACAACACCAACTGACCAACTGGCCACAGTTACTGTGTGTTTATTTTTGGACTCTCTAGTCCATTCTATTGGCTCTGGGCCTAACAAAAATTTCTGGAAAGTAAGGCATTATGCCTGCTTGTCCAGTTGAGACAATCCAGTGAATGTCTTCCTTTCAGGTGTATTTTAAGGTCTAGAATTCCCACTGTTCTTTCCTTAGAGTTTCTATTATTCTGGTGAGAGCCTATGTTGCCACTCATTTCCAGAGAATCCATCTTTGTTCACGAAGGCATCACCATAGCAGTCACTTAAGTTTTGTTTTGTTTTTTTTTTTTAATTGTCTGCTGCCAGTTGATTCTCTTCCCTTCCCTTTAGGGCTGGCCAGACTTTCCTTTCCTTTTGCTTTCTTTCTCTTTTACCTTTATATTGGTCAACTAGTTTCCAAATATGCCCTACAACTTTGGCTATTATGTATGAAATACATGACCCCTGTTAAAATCTTCTAGTGGCCATTTTTGTTTGTTGTTTGTTTGGGCAGCGATCTACCTGATGTGTCACCTTCTGAGGGTGGAGGTTACAGTGTCCCAGGGGAGAGATCAGGGAGAAAGCAAGAGCCCAGCTCACTGTGGCGTGGCTCGCTTTTCCAGGTGACTGCATTTGCACTCCGTCAGTGGAGTCTGTGATGGGTTACTCTGACTTGACTAATGTCAGAAGTCTTCAAATGACAATTTGGATACTGGAAGATCTCCCCTAGATTATTAATCTTCAGAGTTAGCAACTACAAAACACAGGCTCAAGAACCCTACCTTATGCTAGCCTCGGGAAATAGAAACCCCAAAATCTGTGGGCCACATGTTACTGATGCCTTCTGGGTGCTTTTGATACACCCAACCTAGCACTGGTTTGGTGGCCCAATGTTAAGGGTGAAATTGGAAGCCTGTGAACTTAAGGTAAGCTCTCCAAGGTCCTTTAAGGTTCCACATGTTCCAGGATGACTCACTCACACAGCTCCTCCTCAGCTAGGTGCCATTCTACCGACTCCCTCCAATCTCGATCACAAGCAAACTCTAGATCACATGGGTCATAACACAAAAGATGTTCTAAAGAGGACAGAACAGTTCTGGAACTAAGAAGCAAAGTTAAGGCATTAAACCCAACTCGAGAATGAGGGAGATCCCAGTGTGTAAGATTCCTTTCGTGGAAGCAGCCACTTCCTGAAATAGCAGCAGCGGTCAACTCCAAATGTGCTTTAGGTGGCATTAGTCGAGAGGAACGCCCTGTGTGTTGAAGTCTGAGGATTAGTGGAGGCCCGGCAACCTTCCTTCCCTCCTAAGGACCAGGCCTTCCCCGTATGCTTGTCAACATTGGCAGAACGCCCTTCCTGCTTATGCACCCCGAATCATTAGTGAGTTTGAATGAGTTTGCTTTTCATAAGGGAGCTCAAAAACAACCCCCTGAGATAGGTTTTTTTTTTTAAAGGTAATATAATTTCTTTTCATTTTCCAAAACTTTTGTAAGCACATATTAATCATGCATAATAGTGAGTTTTGTTCTATTTTCATACATGTCTATAATTATGTTTTTGCCTTACCCAGCACCCCAACCACACTCTCTTGTCCTCCTGCTCCACTGATGCCCTTCCTCTTCCTAACTAGTCACCCTTATACCGTCACGTCTTTTGTGGGGGCCAGTGAACTTCACTGGGGTTGCTCACAGAGGAGACAATGGGTTCTGAGAGGTTGAGGACCTTATCTAGAGCACCGGAGAGGCACTAGAAACCAGACTCCAGCTCCTAGGCCATGCAGTTTCTACCTCAGTGAACTGAGTGAGCGCTTGGACGCAGTAGCTCCAGGCGTTTTAACCAGCTGAGTCAGAGGCTGCTGGGAGGTGGCTGACCTCTAGGTGATGCATTTATAAAGGGCGCTTTGATCTAAGAACACTTCAGCTCTTGATTTGCAGCTTTGAAAGTACTGGCCAGTAAAATGGCCCACAGCTTGCCAAGTTGTGACTTGGTACATCCTATTCTCTGGGCTTTGGGATGGCCTCTGGTTATCTCCCCCCCACCCCCACCCCATTTCCTTTATAAGTCCCACATGATATATTGGGGTTTAAGAAGGAGAGCAGAACCACTGTGAGTTAGAAATAACTTTTAAAGGAAGTAGACTTTAACACATTTGGGGGAGGAGAGGGAAGTGAAGGTTTGAAATGGCAGGTTGCTTGATCCGTGAGGCTGAGAAGCCAATGTCTCGGCACTGAACAGAGCTGCAGAGATAGCCAGGAAAGAACAAAGTTTCTGGTGATAGGCTGCAGCCACCACTCAGAGCAGAACCTGGCACCTTGAGGAAGTGAAAAACATGAAGGTGGAGCCCACAGGCACCTGTGTGTCACTGCAGTAAATGTCAGTGACCTTCAGAGAGTAATGGTAGCTTTGTTTCTGCTTCCAACCCCTTGTGCAAATTCCTACTTGGACCAACTCAAACCACAGCATCACAAAATCTTATGCAATGTTCTGGAGTAAGCTACTTGATAACAGAGTCAGTCGACTCTTGATATGGAGCCTGAGATAGCAGCTGCCACACATTGGGATTAATACAAGTGCTGTTCTCATTTGTCATGAGCAACTTGGAGTCAGCTTGTTTCTCCACAGTGGGAAAGTGTGTGACAGACAGAGGAAGCCTCACCTCTGGAGTGTGAGAGGGTGGGATCAGTGCAGGTGTTGTTACCGGGCACATCTGCACTTACACTCTGGCTCTGCAGGCCTACTGTGTGGGGAGACTCTCAAAGGGGGTTTGATAATAATTCTTTTGTAATGCTGCTTTCAGGTTGGCTAACAGAAGCCCAACAACCTTTATTTCTTACAGCTTCCAAGCCTTACCACTTTCCCCAAGGGCTTCTAGAAAATTGTTTTCCAGAATATCTCCATGTAGAAATGACTGTCCTGTCCAAGGGTTGAACAGATAGTGAATATAGACACAAAATTTATATTTGGCATACTTCCAGTACTATTGTGGTTTATATAGCGCTCTGGTGTTCATACATTTGGGCCTGAGGAGATAGTGAGGAAAAACACTAATTGTCGGGGGCGGGGGGGGGGGGGGGGCGGGGATCTGACCTAAGCTATGGCCCTGTACCCCACCAGAGAGGAAAGAAGCCTCACTAAGTGGTCAGAAAGAAATATACTGATTTGGAATGGTTTATAAAGGCAAGCGTGGAGACATGAGTTCCCTTGGAAGGCTTCAGATTTTCTGGGTCAAGAAAGCTATCCATCATGAGGGAAGACAGACAAAGCAAGTAGAAGCCGATGTCAAAGCTGGGGGCCAAGAACTATGAAACAGACTAAGGGACCAGGAGATGGCTCAGCAGGTAGAGACACTTGTCACCAAGCCCGGTAACCTGAGGTCAATCCCTAGGTCCCACAGGGTGGAAGGAGAGAACTGACTCTGCAAGTTGTCCTCTGACCTCAAGTCACAGTAAATAAATGAATTAATTAGTAAGTAAAGACACATAATAAAAACTTAACATAACTAGGAACATGAAATTCTGGGCCATTGATCTCAGAAAGATGTTGATTTGCCCAATTAATAACTTTTGAAACACTACTGTATCTTCAGTCACCTAAGTGTTGTTCATTGCGTTTGTGTTCAGAAAGAGAAGTCAGGAACCTAGGAACCATGAAGAGGAGTTTAAACTGTGGAACACTCCTGTTTAGGAGTCCAGGAACCACTGTCATTTTAGGTAGGTCCTAACCTATTGTATATGAAACAAAGAATGTTACTTTTTCCTTTCTTTCTCATTAACTGAAGGTCTTGAGTTCACTATATAGCCTTGAGCTTCTGATCCTCTTGTCTCTACTTAAGTGTTGGAGTTACAGGCATATACCTCCATGTCTTTCTAAAGGAGGACTGGGGTCAAACCCAGAGCTTTGTGCATATCAGCTAAGCATACTACTAAGGTACATCCCAGCCCTAAAAATATTTTCATTCAGGATAAAATTTGAGAAGATTTTCACACAGAGAATATTGTATGAAACAGGATAAAAGACATTGCTTCATACAACAGACCAAACTGTCTATGTGTGAAGTTGAATGTATACTTTAAAAATAGTTGCACACACATATGCCTCTGATAAGGATGGGATTCCATCCTGGTAGATCATCCTATCCTAAGATGAAAACAAATAGTATGTTTATTCTCCTAAAAGCATCATAGATCAGCAGTACAATGCTCTGTGGAAAAACATCTGGTTTCCCTCACAATCCCATGAGCCTGAGAGCTGCAGCGAGAGTCTATTGCAATGCATATCACTAGCCCAGGACATGATCAAAATTGAAAATCCAAAGCCCTGTTTCTGATGAATGCCTATAACTTTTATACTATAATAAAGCACCATAGTCATAAAGCGAAGCACAAACCAGGGACCTTCTGCAGAATCTAAGCATGTTGCAAATGGTTTGGCTGAAAGATGATCATAGTATTTCCTATCTGCTTTTCTACAAGTTGACCATTGTGACAAGTCCTCATTTACTGTCTGGTCTTGTCAACAATTCCTTGTAGCTTACCAAAGTAGAACACGGAGGTGTGAAATCTCTTCTTTAAGTGGATTAGGATTGATAAATTTTAAACCTAAAATGATGTTTCCTTTGAGAATTACATGGCCATCGGCCATGAGTATGGAGCCTCTACAGTCAGCTCCCACTGTCATGCAGGTAACTGGTTAGCTCTGCCGTAAGTTCTAAGTCTCTTTCTCCTTCATCTTGAGAACCCTAATCACTTGAAAAAGGCAAGGTTGAGGAAACTGGCTTTATAGCTAGTTTTAAGTGGGTGTTTGTGGTTGTAGTAGTTTGTTTTGTTGTTATTGTTTGTTTTCTTGCATCAAATGTATTGCTCTGGTTTCCTCGATCTCAGACCTCACATTTCAACTGTCTTTGAGTTGGCATTTGTACCCGAGTGAGCCACTTATATCTTCTGGTGAGACAGGAATTCTGAAGGCCTTGGCTGTGGTTTCTCTGCATGATCTGGTGACTGGCTGCTCTGAGCAAGAGAAACTGGAGAAGTAACCAAGGCTCAGGGGACCTGCAGATGGCTGCAGCTCAGGTTTACACATAGGTGGATGCTTGTGCAGAGGCTGAGAAACTAGAGCCATGCTGCAAAAAAGGAGACAGAATGGCCAGGGGACTGTTGGAAGGAAGTACAGCACCGGACTCCAGGAGTTCAGGTGAGGCTGGATGTCTGATCCACTCTTTGTAGGCATGAAGTGGCCTCCAGTTGCGGCCCACTGGGCTCCATCCCCATGGAAATAAAATTCCGTAAGAAATGAGCTGAGGACACAGTTCAGTGGGTAGAGTGCTGGTTTAGCACACACAAGGCCCTGGTTCGATCCCTAGCGCTGCATAAACTGGGAGTGCAGACACAGGCCTGTAATCACAGCACTCCAAACTAGAAATAGGAGGATCATAGTTCAAGGTCATCGTCCTCTGCGTAGTGAGTTTGAGACCAGCATAGGCTACATTAAACCATCTCAAAAAAAGGGGCACAGGGAGGGAGAGAGGAGGGCAGTTTGGGAAAGGAAATTGTTGTTTGGATAAGTATTCACTACTGTAGTGCCTAGCATCTTGAAAGCTGATCCCAGGTGAGGAAATGGAGTACATTCCCTAAGTCTGTGGAGTCACGTTTCTTCCTGTGAATACTATCACACAATGAAGGAAGAGAATATTTATGAACACTGGTGGGCTGTGTGGCTGCACATGTCTACTGCTGTTCAACAGAATTATCACAAGTTAGTGTCTTAAAATGGCACCTATGTGCTGCTATCTACTTCAGTGTGCCAGGCGCCTGGTATGGCCCAGGGTCCTCTGCTAGGTGTTCAAGGCTTCAGCCAAGGTAGCAGCTGGGGTTGTGATCTGTTTGAGGAATAATCTTGTCAGCCTTCTATTGCTGTGACAAAATATCTCAGAAAAAAATAGAGAGGTATTGTGACTAGCAGCTTCAGAGGTCCCCCATACATGGCCATTTGACCGTTGTTTGGGGTTGTGTGATGCAAAGCTGCTTACTGCATTGTAGCCCTGAAGCAAGAACTTTAAAGGGGCCAGGACCAGACATACCTTTCAAGGACTGCATTTCCCCCAGGGAACTATTTTCTCTAACTAGGCCCCACCTCCTAAGGTTCCTTGTATTTCATCAAATTATGAATTTGTCAATGGTCTAATCATTCATACTCTAGCCCACCTGCTAGAGATCCCTACCTCTGAACACTGCTGCACTGGGGACCAAACCTGCATTCAACACACGAGCCTTTGGGGACCCTTCCTATTCTCATCTCCAGCCAGGTTGTTGGCAGAATTCAGAATTCTTTGTGACTGGCTACAGGTAGAACTAGAGCTGTTTCTGGTTGTGCTAGTTGTCGGCTACCTTTAGTTCCAGGAGGCTGCCCACACTTCCTTGCAGTGCTGGACTCTTGTAGATAAGTCCTCCAACCCAGCAAGTGGAAGTTTCAAGATGTGAGCTAATCTGATAGAATCATCTAAACAATTAGACACCCCATTCTTTTACAGTGTCTTATCAGTGGGAAGCAAGGCACAGGACCTACCCAGACTCAAGAAGGGTGTAGACACCACGAGGGGGTGGTCAAGGGGGTAGCTCCACAATTCCATGAGTGACACAACTGGGAGACTCAGTTCCCAGCTTCCCAGCGCGGTCTTGACATCTAACGTACCTCTTTTCTTCCTGGGTATCTGATTTTTCCAGGGAGGTTCTTCACATGGACGGTTGATAACAAGAACAGAACACAACATTGCTTTGCACCCTGTCCACATGGGCTGCCAACGGCAATTTAAGGAGCCCCATCTCCTAAGAGCTCTTGTCTGTCTGGGTTGGTGTCTGTGCTGTGTTAAGTCTAGTGGCTTCTGTACAACTGTTTCCTCCATATCTACCAGTGGGAACTCTAGTGCATGGAAATGTTTTATGGATTTATATCAAGTATGTACTCAAGTACTTTAAAATTTGCAAGCTCTGCAGATATAAAAACAAAGATGAAGTTTCTTAGAGGAAATTCCTTACATTGGTTCTCTAGTGCAGAGGAAGAAGGCTAAGACAACAGGAAAATCTGCCATCTTGCCTATCTGTGCTTAGCCACACAAACAGAAAGGGGGTGACCTTATGAATGTTCAGAGCAGCTCAGAGCCTCCCCAGCTGGATGGTTTTACCCACTGGTGGATGGGAAGGTTGAGTCCTAGCAGTGATTGCGGACTGGTTGCCTTAAATTCTGTTTCAGTGGTCTTGTGGTCCTGGCTCATAACATGCAATTCAAGTGTCCTGTAGTTCCTGACATCAGCACATAGGAAGAAGATACGATATTCCTGAAAGACCCTGGCCAGAGGAGGCTCTTATCTTCTCAACATGCAGCTTGTCCCTTACTGGCTCAAGAAGATGCACACTGAACACACCACAGCTTATTCTTTCTCCTGGAATTCACTGGGGGTGTAGTGATTGGCAGTTCCCTGCCTAGAGGAAAGCAGCAGCCATTGTCCTGCACCTCCCCTAGAGCTGGACCAGAGAAGGTGTAGGACAATGGCTGCCGCTCCTCTCTGTAGAGTAGGCCTGGGATGGGTGCTGGACAGAGCCAGGGTTGCCTCAGCTCCCCCTGCCTTCCATTTGCTCTCTCAGCCTCTCCACGTCGTGTTGTTCACGACTCTAGCAATGCTCAGGACCATGGTAGGGCAAAGAGCTGAGAGAAGGTGGAAACTTCCTATGAACTCCGAGTACCCAAGAAAGCTCTTCCCAAGAAACTGCCTCTGAGATTAGGTAAGTTGTCATTTCCACCCAACAGTGAGTGCCCTCAGTGGCCCAATGAAAATATTAACTACATTTTAGAAGAGTTTTAATTTCAACAACTTATGATTAAAAATCAATTTTATAAATAATTTTTTTCATAGACTTGATTGAGGAGGGTTGTAAACTCTACAAAAAGACAGACTGCAACAGCAAAGGATTAAAGAAATTACAAAAAATAGAGCTATGGCCTCCTTATGTAAAAATACATTATACACCACACAGCATTTCCTTTGTGCAAAAACTTTGAGCAGGTGCTGTGTTAGGTAAGTCAAACATTTACTGAAAGGGAAGTAAACTGTAATAAAGTTACTTTGCATAATAATACAGGCACAGGTGAAAAAAATTAATCTTTCCCCCCCTAGAAGTTAAGGTACCTTAGTTCAACATTTTACTTTATAGTCCTGAAGGCTGAATTTAGCCTTGTACAAATGTGTGTGCATGTATTTGTGTATGTGTGCGTGTGTGTGTGTGTGTGTGTGTGTGTGTGTGTGTGTGTGTGTGTGTGTGACATGTAAGCATGACAAATATCTGCTATGATATTGAGTAAAACCCCAAAGTATTTACAGTATTTTCAAAGGTGGTGGTCTCTCAATCTGTGTGTGTACATTGTCTCATTAAATAGCTCTTTAGAAAATTAAATTACACCACCATCTTCTGTCAATCAGTGGACATCCTCAGTCGAGACTTCCAGTTTACGCTGTGGGACAAAGAGGGTTCCTAGGGAGGTTTTGTTAGCACCATCGAAATCCATGTAGGGTGAGCTGGTAGGCTTGGTTGGTCCACCCGGCGTACGGAAGAAACTTTCAGCCACCAACTGGGAGCCTTTGGGTGTCACAGGAACAGGCTGATTGGAGAGAGCAAAAAAGGTATCAGACCTATGGCCACCCATGCCCCCTAGCAGACTCAAGACAGGGCTGGGTGACTGATATGTGGCATGTTGGGAGACTAATATATCTTGATACCAGCAAGGGGAGCCTCAAGTCCCTTTGAACTCTCAACTGTTGTTGCTAAAAGGAGACAAAACCTCATGACAACCCAGTAGTGTGGATTCCTTGACCATTCTTCTAGGGTCTGGAAGGAAGGTTTGCCTTCAGTCATTCACCCTGTCATACTTCCCTCTCCAAAGAAGGAAACAAGAGCCTCCTATGATACAGATGATTCAATATTTAAAATAAATAACAATGCCAGCACTTGGGAGGCAGAAGCAGGAGGATCAAAACGTCAAGGTCATCATCTTCAAGTGTTAGGCCTATCTTTAAGTTAAATGTAAATACTCTTACCTGTTGCGGTCCTGTCCCAGCAGCTGATTGTCCATTTAGTTGGCTCTGGCCCAAGACTGGCGAGTCATGGTTGGTGGCCCTCCCTTGCCGAGAGCTCAAGTTATCTGGTATGACACTAGCTGCTTCAACACGTGGGGACACAGGGACTGTGCCAGCTCCAGGCCCGGGGCTGGCAGACATCTGCACACTGGGGGAGATGAGTCCCAAGTGCTGCAGGGTAAAGTTTACAATGGCTGAGCTCGGGTTCTGGGCAGGAACAGGGTGGCTCGAGTTGAGAGCCGGGCTGTTCCCAACAGGTACGGCTGCCACAGACGTTGGGGAGACCATAAGTTTCAGAGGTGTCACATGAAAAGAGGGAAAATTCACAGCGGTGAGTTCAGACGATGCCATTGGGATAACACCTGGAAAAAAAAGGGACGGGGCTAAGTCTTCAAAGCAGCCATTTGTTCAGGAAACTAGCGAACTGCAGGCCAGCTCATGTCTGGCTGTGTCTGAATGGCATTTGGGGTATACTCACCTGCAATTGGGGAGCCGTAGATCCTGTGGTTTGGGGAAAGTGTACCTGAGTTTTCTGTGCTAGACAACACGGATTCTGCCCCCAGGGGCGAGCACTGGGTGAGAGGGATAAGGTACCCTGATGGGAACAGGGTCTACAAAATAAGGAGAAAGCATTTATTTCACACACATACCGAAAGAAGAACAGGGTCAGGTACCCCTTCCAGAACCACCTCTTGCTCACTTTTCAAGAACCATTTAGGCCAGAGCAGTCCAGCCACTCAAGATAGCCCAGGCTGGCCTTGAATTCTGGGTCCTCCTGCTTCAGTCTCCCTAGTGCTGAGACGACCTGTGTGGACCACCATTTTTGACTCAGAATATACGACTGAGTTGTATACAGAATATGCATACTGAGGCTGCATTAAGGGTAGGCTCAGCCAGCACATCATCCTCACACTGATATCCAAATTCCCCGCAATCAGATTTCCTGATGTGATGGAGAACTACCCGGAGCAAAGTTTAACAGTGATAAACACTGTATATGACCCTATTGGGTCATTACTGGATTGATCTTTATTTAATTCTGAAGGCTGGTATTCCCCTAAGAGTATTCAGAGAGAGTGCTGTTTCTTGGGGGATTGTAAACAGGCACTTCTTGAATCACGGTCAAACAGGCTTTGGAAAAACTTACACAAAATGTCTTTTCTGAAGAACTCTGAAACTTCAATGATGGATCTTGTTAGTAACCTGATGGGGGAACACTGCATGTAGCCTTTCTAGTTGATTTGGCAACCAAGTTTTTAGTGGGCCATTAAGGGGGACTAATATGCAAAGAAAAAGTTTCAAGCGATACTGACTGATTTAGTAAAAAGAGCCCTAGACCATGCCCAACCTTCTTCTTCTTCTCTCTCTCTCTCTCTTTTTTTTTTTTTTTTGTTTCCAAAGGCTTCATCGGAATGGGCCCTACCCTTTGCATAGGGATAATTGTATCTCAAAAGGGTCAGAGCTGCGTGGGTGCAGCAGAGACCCTATGGCCTTGGAAACCAAACACATTTGCTAGCTGGCCGTCCGGGTTTCTGACTCCCGATTTAGAACTAAGGAAGTGCACAAGCAGGCCGTTTCCTTGGACTTTTTGTTCTGACGAAACACAGCAGTCTGTTCACATTCAAAGCAAGCTGACAGGCAGCAAAGAGCACTGATTGGTTCCTATTAGAGACCCAGATGCCAAAAGGCACAAGCTTCCACTGCGGTCAGGTTGATGCAGATCCCACCCCATCAGATCACCGCTCTTTCCCAAACACAAAGGGTGTGTGGGTGGCTGGAGAGCCCCCGGAAGTCTGCTCTCCCCTCCCCGTGCTGGGACTGGGGAATCTAAAAGCAGCTCTTAGAAGCTGGGGGCCTCCTTTCATCCTCCTTTTCTCTCCGTTGTCAAAACAACAGCCCACACTTTGATCCCTAGCTCTTGGTTGGTCTTTTCCTGGGGAGCCAGCGAACTCAGAACCCATAGACTGACACATTTAAACTGTTTCTCAGGTGCCTGGTACTGTTCAAAGTCGTTGGGAGTTGGCACCTTGGAAGCTGCAGGGATAGAGAACTTTTAACCGCTGGGCTTGGGTGTTTTACACGGGGCTGCTAATACGATAGTCATCCTCTCTGATGGGACAAGTCGCTGTGATTGCTGGCTTGACTCATTCCAATCTTTAGTAAAGCCTGTATTACCCTGAAATAATTAAGCGCCAATTTCAACAAATTACATCTACTACAATTCCTTTAGCCCATAGTTTTCTCCCTTGAATACCATCTCTTCTAGCCTCTGAGCCCTCTATCTACTGATCATTTATCTCGTTTCCTCTGCCCTTATGACCCACTCTCAGATACCTTTGCATTTATTTGAATACTGCCGTCTCTTCATCCCTACAGGCCTGGGGTCTCAGAATATATTTATTGAATGAATTAAGGACATGAATCATTTTCTTTGTACTGTTTAGCCCATGCTGAAGTAGAGTCAAAACAAACTACAGAGATGGGAACTCGGGGACACAGAAAACCTAAAACCTCTGATCTGGGTTAACCAGGGAACACCAGGAAACCATTGCAAAATTACATACACTGGCCCAGAGACGTTATGGCCCTTCCAGAATATGGAATCAAGCCAGGGCCTTGCAATTTCCTCCCAGCATGTACATGAAGTGCAGAAGAAGAGCACACGAGACCGTGGATAATATGAATGGCTTCCATGAGGCCGTCCTCAGGGAAGATTCCACAGATTCAAGCTGCCTTAACAAACACAGTGCCAGATAATGCCATTCGGATGATATGGTGTCCTAAAGGGATCACAAAGCCCTTTGTATATATCCTCATGTAATAAATTCACTTAATCCCACAAAAACTGTAATATGGCCATGGGGTAAGCACACAGAATCAACTGCCATCAAAGGTGGGTGCTGGGTTAGACTTGATCTGGGTCAATTTTTTTCTAACCTAGTAGATGGCAGGCAGAGTGGGGGGGGGGTGCGGTTATGGAGGAATAAATTCATGACAGACAAAGAAAAGCAAGATGTGGAGAAATAAAATAACTTAATAGCAGGGGCAAAGGAGAGATTAACTTCTGCGTCTGTGTTTAGATGTATCTGTTAATAATACTGTACTTCATGCACCCTGTCCTGCAAGTGAAGTGAGACTTCTGTGTCTATGATACCGATGTGCGGGTAGGTGTCCAATAAACACTCATTCTTACCTGATCTAATCTTACCTAAGGGGGGAAAAAATCACCTAGAGGGCCAACATCTTTAGAAGCCAATGTATCCACTGTACCTTCGAGCTGGTAACATCAGCTTGACTTTTCCACTTACACAGAAAAGATTGTGTTAAGTCTGAGGTAGATGCTAAAAAGGGGGATGGGCAAATGCTCTTCTAGGCAACAGATGCCAGGTACATGACATCAAGCAAACGCTGAGGAATGACTCAGAAGGCACGAGTTACAGGAGGCCCACGTAGCCCTCCGGTGACAACTGCTTTTAAACTATTTATGACTCTCATGACAGGTGTCTGTGTTCCAGTATGGGACAGCCACCTGTGAGGCTTTAAAAAGAGACCAAGTCAGCCCCTCCTCGGTAGGTTTAAAAATGTCCCTGCCGTCATCCCTATGTGAGGATTAGCTGTCTGGGGCCTCGTTTGGATATGGGATGTTAAGGGACAATTCTTTGTCTTCTGAGAGACGGCTCTGTGCTTCGGCAAACGTCACAAGCCACCAGCTCTTGCGGAGTCAGCCACGGGATGGCTGAAACTTCAAAGCACCGTCCGAGGCTGTACTCACCGTGGGGACATTCTCAAGCGCTTTCAGGTCCTCTTTAGGTTTCTTCACAGAGCCACTGTCCTCCAAGGCGCTTGTCCTCTTTGTGCCTCGCTCTCCAGCTGCCTCCTTGCTGCGGTTCTTTGCACTTGGCCTTTCCGGTGCTGGCTGCAGGCTTCCGGGTCTGCAGGAGGCACCGGCCTTCGTGGCGTCTGTGGCGGTCCTCTCAGTGGGGCCATCTGTAGGGTCTTTGGATCCAGTAGCATTAGAGGAGTGGGCGGGGCAGACGGCTGGGTTCAGGCCGTGGGGCGGTGTCAGCATGTGGGCTTGGGAGGGTTGCAAGTAGATGGCATAGGACGGGCCCGAAGGGGCCTGAGGTAGGATCACAGGCACGGCAGATGACAGCGGGCTCGGGATCAGGGGGACCACCCCCAGGGGCTGGATGAGGGAGGGTGCGGGCAGCTCCAGCTCAGGGTTCACTGCAGGGTCCAGGGGGGCCAGCGGTTTGTAGTGCCCAGATCTTGCTAGCTTCACTTTCACTTTCTTCCTGGGTTCACTAGAAGAAGAGATTTATGGAAACGTCATAGAATATTCTGTGTGTGTGTGTGTGTGTGTGTGTGTGTGTGTGTGTGTGTGTGTGAACATGCACGTGTATAGAGGCCAGAGGCTGACAATGAGATGTCTCCGTCGGTGCATTTCACCTTTTCAGTGAGGCTGGAGTTCATCCATTTAGCTGGGCCAGTCAGCCAGGGAGCTACAGGGATCCTTCAGGGGGTGTAAGGCCCCACTGGGATTAAAGACTGGGTGCTGCTATCAATTTAGCTGAGGCGGCCAGCCAGTGAGCTCCAGGGAGGAGCCCCCAGTGGCCATACCTTCACTTTGCAGTTAAAAATGGGTGCTGCCATAGCTGGCCTTCTGTGTGGGCATTAGGGATCTAAGCCCAGGTCCTCATGTTTGAGCAGTAGGCACCTTACCCACCAATCCATCTCCCAACCCCTGCATTCTACCACTTTTGCCCCAGGTTAAAGCCACACTTTTATGAAAATCGCGGCAGCCTTCTGTTTTTAATGACAGAGGACAGATATTTTAAAGACCAGCTCTCCAGTTTCCAAGGGCGATGCTCCTCTTTGCATAAAGTGACCGGTTCTAACACAGCACACCGAGACAGCGACCCATCCTGCTTCTGGCCGTGGTGCCAGCCTACCTCGACTGCTCTTCCAGTTGCATCTTGCAAATCGCAGCGAGCTGAGCCATCTTGTTTGGGAAGGGTGGAGAACTTTGAGAACTCTCAGCTGGCGAAACAGAAAGTAGAGGGAGGGAGGGTGGTCAAGGCTGGGATAAAGTACTCCCGTGGAAGAGCACGCCGCAGGTGCCAAGGCAACAGATCATACAACCCATCTGCTCCCCTAGCTGCACAGCAGTTAAGCATTAAGCCCCCCAAAACTGCTTTTGACCCTCAACTCATATATAAGTTAGGCTTCTGAGGGATCAGACAGGGGAAAAGAAAGCAGACCAAAAGTAATCCTGAGCAGAGCCCCGGCTTGCCAGGAAAACATACCTTTGGTGCTCTTGACAGGGCTGCTGGGAGCCGAACTGATCTTTCTCCGATCACTTTCTATGCTTTTGACCAATTTGATCAGGGATGGGTGTCGAGTAAAGCTGGGCTTCCCCCGCGTGGAAAACAGGTTTTTGGCACAGTTCTCTTTCGCAGACTGCTCCACCTCTAGGAAGGAGGCGGTAAGCGGTGTGACTGGGCTGGAGCCTGAAATGGAAAAGGCCAGAGTGTTAAAGCCCAGTTGCTCTTGCTTCCTTCTAACAGAGGAAATCAAAACGCAGCTCTAAAACCATGTCAGGGGCAAAAGGCAACAGCATAGAGCACCCACTGTGTACACCTGCTCTAAACCCTATGAATCTGGAACCTCAATCTTTTTCAGTGACTTTAGAGACAGTGTTTCAATGCCGCATCTCTGACGCCGCGGTGCACAGTTGGCCCTCCACATCTGAGGAGGACTCGTTCCAGAATCCCTCCTACATGCCAAAAGCTGCCAAAGCTCAAGTCCCTTACATGCAATGGCATATGCATGCATCGAAGCTAGCCACATCCTCCTGTCTACGCTAAACCATCTCTTAGTCACTTGAAATACCTACTATAACGCCCATGGCTGTCACATGACATTGTTTAGGGGACAGTGACCAGGAATCATTTGTACATGTCTGGTACAGACCAAAAAATATTTCCATTCCACAGATGACCCCTTCAATATGAAACTTGTGGATATGGAGAGTGGACTGTATCTCATAACCAGAGAAATGCCAGTGTGCATTCACTATTGACTGTCCTCTCTTGGTGATGTATAAATCCTTGTTGATTTTCTCATCAGGGGAGGGTTGGGGCTGGTGGAAGGTGGTGACTTTCACGCCTGCTCCACTTGGGCAGTCCCTCTCAAGAAACGCCCTCCCTGGTGAATTTGAGAGCAGGGTCACAGAAGACACCGGCTAAGGATACACTCGTACAAAAATGGTGGGCCAAGGTTATGCAGCTGTCACTATGGCTCCAGAGCCTCCATTCCAAATTCCTGCACCTAAGGACCTCTCTCCGAGAGTGTCCAAAGTCAGAGCAGCCAACTTCTTTATGAGTGAACTGCTTTTCCAATCATCTATATATGATCTTCCCATGGGTGGGGATGGTAGGAAGGAGAGGAGAGAATCCTCTAAATTAAAAAAAGAAACAACAAATGAAAGGAAAGAAAAAAACAAAACCCCCATACACACCACTAGCATTTGGGCTGATTTCTGGGCCTGTCCATTTAAAAGCTGGCTTCCGACCTCTTTCTTCTGTGACATGGACTTTCTTGATGAGATCCAGGCTACTCAGAACATTAGCAATATCATACAACCTCCTAATTTTTGCTGGGGAAAAAAAAAAGAGGCATGAATAGCATTAAATAGAATAATGAAAGATCACAAAGATTTTTGCTTCCTCAGTAAGTCAGGTGTATTCAAGAGCTATCCTGGCAGCACCAGGCAGGGACCCCCTCCCAACTTCTTTCGAGTTTTTCTAACACCGCTTGAATTAAAACAAAAAAAGGAGTTTTAAATATTTCAGCAGTCACTGCTGGTCCTGAATTTTGAAAGGACAGTGGTACAGGTTACAGTTGGAAGTGACTCAATGAGATGACCTGTTTATAAAAAGTCACGTTCCTATGTGTTTTCTAATGTGTCAGAATAGGTAGAAACAGAAACAGGGCAGCACTGGACAAAGTATGGCTCGTCTACCCACAGCAGTTCATAATAAGAGTCACACAGTGTCATAAACTTGCAAAGTTCTGTATCACCACAAACATACACACTATCCTTGCAAATACGCAAAGCACAGATCTATTCACTCTACACACCTCACTTATCTTGAAAAGCTTTGCATTAACAAGTCTGCCTTTATGTCAATGTTCACAGGACAGAGTTACGAGCTGACTCTCCTGCTTCACAGCCCTGCCAGAAGATTCTGCTTTCCCCAAGGATTCGGCAAGTGACACATGAATATGTCCAGGGCTATGACCGACCAATGGCAGTGTCGATCGGAAAAGCACCTGGCGACTCAAGAGAAGCATCAACCTGTTGGCAGTAGTGCCAGGATGTGTTTCCTCAAACTGTACTTTTCCCGAGCGCTGCCAGAGTGCTGCCCTACTCTCTCCTCAATTCTGTCTTGTAGATGCACTATCAACCCAGGGATATCGGGACTTAACTTCTACAGGCTAGTGCCGCTTTACAGAATGTGGCATCTCCAGCCAACTGTGCCTTATGGACAGCCAGTTCCCCCCATTAGTTCATATCTGGGTTAGCCTCCAAGGGAGACATGCGTGTGGAAGGTTGCTCTTGTCTGCTCGGCTCTTTCCTCCACACCTTTTTCCTGTGCCAGTTTCTCCAATGTCTGCATAACCATAGGGACAGAGCTGGTTAGGAACCAGCTAAATTCAGAGAAGCCATCTGGCCAGAGCTGTTTCAAGCCATCTGCACTACAGCACCATCGGGGGACAATTTAGTGGGAATTATTGATGCCATCACTTATCAGTATTAGTGGAGAGATGAGATCTAGGAGCTGGACCTATTTTACAACTGATTGCTCGTTTAGGGCCTGGGAGTATCTACCGTGTAAAATGGGGACAGAGTTACAGCATCAGATGGCGCCGTAGTGTCGGACCAGTAAGAAGGTTATTCGTCTTGCTGAATCCCACCAGTTAGCAGAGGCGACAGCATCACCACTGGGGCGGGGAGAGTGAACACAGACGCGGACCCAGAGATCTGCTCGGTAGGTGAAGCTCTGTTGTTCACGAATGGATCCCAAACCTCCCGGGCAGTTATGACACTTACTTTTAAACTTGCTTTTATCCAGATCTTCCACATGGTCCTCCCCAATTAAAATCTTGGCAGCGATTTCCAGGCTTACTATCTGAGGCGTCGACACCAAGAACAGCATCACAAACTTCTGGCTCATCACTCGTAAGGACTTGTCTTTGCGGCTGTTTACGGAAGCTTCAGAGAAGGACGAGGGATTAGAGAATTAACAGTCAAGGGGAAGCAACAAGCCTTAAAAATAGCATCACTGGGCCATCCAGCCAACAGCCGTGGCATTCCCAGCAGGAAAATCTGCAGTGGTGGCTGGGCATGGTGGTATACGCCCAAAACCGAAGCACTAGGAAAGTAGGGACAAGTGGACCATCAGAAAGGCAAGTCCAGACTGGGCTCCAGAGACCCAACCCCAAAACAAGTCACAGTAGCTGCAGAGGAGCAGTCTTCACGGCATTTTTTTAGAAGCACCATGGGACATCGCCTCTCACCTGCCCGGAATTCCACTCCAGGGAGTTCTACAAAACACACGTCTGAATGCCCATTCTGGCCAGTGTTTGACTTGATCACGTGGTCCTCTATGCCACAGCTCTTAATAAAGTCAAACTCTTGTTCGTATTCTTTCCTTTTGATCATCATGATCTGCTCAGCATACTTGTTCTCTTCCCCGACGCTCTTCAGAGTCCCCAGAGTTTTGGTGAGATTGTGTCGGCCGTGCCAAGTGTACCTGTTTTTGGCAAGGCGGCTCACCATGTGCAAGCTCTCTAGTACATTCACAATGTCATAAATCCGTCGGCGTTCAACATCTGCAAAGAATGTATGATGGTGTGTTACCGGGATCAGACTTTCATTGTGTGTCTGTCACAGGTGCATCTGAATAACACAGTAATATAATACACACAACAAGCACCATGGAGGCAAAAAAAAAAAAAAAGACATGGCTCAGGTAGAAATGAGCTTGTTTAAATTACAGTTACCATCTACTGAGGGGTGTACATTGCATCATTCAGGACAATTATATTCTAATGTGTGTGGTGGCCATTGTCCACCAGCCCTTTACTGTGAGGATACAGAAGCTCGGGTCTGCCTCAGTGATAGCAAGGAAGCAGCAAGGCCAGGCCTCTAGTAGTCTAACTGCCACAATTGTGAACCCATTCCTTTATTCCCCTCGTTGTACCCACACCTGCCTGCCACAGTCATTCACAGGCAGAAAGCGCTGAGACTTGGGGCTGGAGAGACGGCGCAGTGGTTAAGAGTGCTTGCTGTTCTATCAGAAGACCAGAGTTCAGTTCCCAGCACCATTCTTTTCTGGTCTCCAAGACCACAAACACACACACACACACACACACACACACACACACCTTTTTAAAGTGCTGAGATTTCAGAAAAGTATAAAATCCATGATGTCATTTCTTAAAAACGTACATTAAAAAGCAGAAAGGTACATCTCTTTGGGGTCTAATTTGGCCAGTGTTCTGCCTACCACCAGTGATGGTAAGACTAGCAATTCTGTGCCTTTTATAAATCCACAGGGGGTTGCAGTGTTCTGCATGGTGGGATTCTCCTTATTTCAGAAATTTACCTTCACTGTTGGTTTCAACTTCAATACTGGACAGAATCTATCCTTGCTGGATAGAGCACCCCCTAGTGGCCCCTTGCTGTTCCTGGTGACTGCCAGGTGAGAGTGAGCATAAAGGGTCCTGGGCTGTTCCTTCCCCAGGAACCGTTCTCCCTGATGTCCTCACAGGCCTCTCTTCTTTCAAGCCCCGGACATCAGCTCCCCAGCAAGGCTTGATCTGAGCCCTTGGTTTATTGTCAGGAAGCACCGCTCCCACACACCTGGTCCTTTCACGATGTTCTGGATATCCCCCTCCTTTTCCGTAACATGCATTGCCTGACACACACCGTCAGTTTCTACCAGTTGCTCTGTAACCACTGTTTCACTGAAAAGGGAATTTTGCCCTTTTTGTTCATGGATCTGTACCAGCTCCTATTGCTAGGTCAAAAGAGTACACACACACAGACACACACACATACACACACATACACACACACACACACACACACACACACACACACACACACACCACATGCATGCCAGATGGAGTGTAGTGAAGAGCAGATGGATCCAAACAGCACAGTCTTAAATCATGAATTAATGTTCCTGCTTAGAAAGGTAATCTTTTCATCACGGGGTGATAGCTAGCTACACATTAAAACACTGTCCTTATTAAGATACTTTCAGGCTGGGGAGATGGCTCCACTGGGAAAGTGCTAGCCTGAGTTTGACCCCCCCCAGCACCCAACAGAAAAGCCAACCTCCTTTAATTGGTGAGTCCCAGCTCCCAGTGAGACCCATTCTCAGAAACCAAAGTGGATGGCTCCTGAGACACCCAATGCTGACCTCTGGCCCTGTGCACACAGGGACACACATGCACACCCATATTCACCCATGCCCGCACACACACAGAAAGATTTTAATGACATCAAGGATACCCTATATCTGTCAGACTCCTTTTTAGCTCCAGAACCAGGTCTACACACTGCAGTAAAGAGGGAAGAACACCCATAGCTTTTGCCAAAGAAAAACAAAATAACCCCAAACCACTCCATCCCCAGTCTCAAATGGCTGAGAGTCAGAGTCACAGAAGCCATCTCTCTGTGTGGTTATGGATACGCTGGGTCCTCAAGGACAGGGCCAAGGTGAAGGTCGGTCACAGCTATTTGTGAAACAAATCATAAAACACTACTTCCTTCCTGTACAGCTTCAGAGACCACCTGAACCCAGAAACAGTGTCCATCGCCGTTTGTGAGACTTCTAACTTCCACATGGCCTGAATCTGTGATAATGTGACTACGTGAGCTCAGATCCAAAAGAGATAAGTCCACAGGGCTGCTCTAATTATTAGCCATCCTGGCAACCAGCATACTTACTGAGCTCTTCGGCCACCTCATCCAGGCAGATGTCGTTATTCACAGCAGGGTTGGGGTACTTGGGGTACCGCGCTAGGAATTTGTGGCACAGCAAACCCAAGCTTTTCTCTTTTCGACTTGGCTGGGATTTCTCAAATTCGTCTCCAGATAAGTGTTCCTACAGAGGAAAAGGTAAAGAATGTCTCATCCCGAAATAAAGTTTGACAGAGTTATCAGGGACATCTGGGCTAGGTGACTAACTAACACCTCTTACCCACACACACACAGCTTGGACCACTGCAAGGTCAGGGATGGAATAAGGATGGTCTTAAAGAGAAGCCTGGAATGAAGTTCACTCATAAGGTCCAAAATTCCCAATGCTGGCACAAACTCTTTCTGTGCTCAGCAGGTCAACAGCAGCCTTCCCGTGGCTCTTGACTGCTTGACCCTCCATATTCACCTCCCCTCTCCCAACAAGCCCCCAGCTGACATTCAATCCCTTGCAAACCTACATGCAAACAGTCTCTAGCTTCAGGTAATCCACAGTTGTCAGACAGCCCCCTTTTCTGATCTCGGCTTCTGATCTCTGGGCTCACGGCACTGATAAGCATTTTCAGGTTGGCTGTGGGTGTCCATGGCTCTCCTTGGCAAACTTCCTTGGGCTTGGTTGGCGTGGTTAAAGGGCCCACATCAGGTTGGATCTCAGCCAATACTATGTTGGCCTTCGAGGACTCCTGCAAGGGGCTTTTCATCAGTCCCCTTTTATGTGGCTCAGAAAAGAGGTTTTCCTGGTTTGGAAGGAAGGAAGAGCTGAATTCATTGTAAAATAGAACCTACCAGAGAGCCTCCTGACTTTGAAATTGACTCAAGTAGGTTAAACTAAGTATATTCCAATCATCACTTGACAGCAATTTCCTTTTTCGTTTGAGACAAAGGCTCATGCCCAACCAGTCCGGAACTTACTATACAGCAATAAGCTGACCCTGAATTTATAATCCTCCTGCCTCAGCCTCTAGTGTGTTGTGACTAAAGCAGTACCACTATACCTCATTGCTACTGTCCATTTTAATAATTAAACTTCCCACTTTTAATTTGGCAGAAGCCACGTATCCCTGTGATCCAAGAATTAAATAAATAACTTTAACTACAGGCTTTGCTTTTAAATTTTATTTTGAAACAGGAGAATTGTAAAGATAGCTTAGCACTCACACCCTTTCCTTAATAGAACTGTGATCCCTCTAAGTGACCTAAATTCCTAGAAGCAGCCTCTACTCATGTCAAGTAAAGGCCTTCAGGACCAAAACCATTCTCCACCCAGTGGAGTGGCTATACACAGTGAGTGCTCACTAACACGTCACTGACCAGGAACAGAACCAAGCAGTGAAGGTGAGGGTGCCCTTATGGCTGTACTTATCAGGAAGGGCCTCATGCCTACCAGCAAGACTTTTGACCAGGAAAAAAAAAATCTGCTTTCAACATCGACTCTTGAGGCATACAGATACAGAAAATGGGGCCAAGGTAAGGAAAATTAGCCATAAAGGCCTCAGAGTTAGTTCCTGCTTGGGAGACACAGGGGTAAGTTACTAGCAGTTCATAAGGCTAGTGGAGACTGAGTTTTGTTTTTTTTTTTTTCACTGTGGGGACTGCACCATTTTTAAAAAAGAAAATACTTGGAAGGCAATGACTCAGAGAACAGAAACACCCACTGTTCCCTCTGGAACGTTAGGAACATGGGTTAACAACCCTGCATTACATGACTGAGACTATCAAACGCTTTCCAGTGTGTATTTCTGCTGAATCTGGCATTGCTCCTTAGCAGAGGAGGACACCAGGGGTCAGAGGTCACACGGGGCTAGTACCTGAATTTTCTCAGTTCAGCATGGTGCCATCAGGAGAGGCTGACCCAAGGGTGGGAGTTTCAGTGAACACTGCCAGGAACAGGGTTTAACTAACATCTTAAAATCTTCGGGGAAATTTATGTAAGTTCACTTAAAAAAAAAAAAAAAAAAAAGGACCACCAATCCACACGACCCTACTGTCAAAGTCTTCTGTAATTTTACAGAACATTTGTTGTAAGCAGCATTTTCAGGCCCAGCAATTTAAAAGACTGACAATTTAGAATGTTATCTTACAAAGAAAGTCAGTATCAAATTATGTCCTTTCCAAGTTCCAATGGTTCACGCAAAGGCTGTAATACAACATATACATGCTATTTTCTTAAAGTATTAAAAAATGCCTCCCCCTGTGTATGTGAAACTTCCACTAAACTATCGAAACAGAAAGATTAATTTAACCCTACTCCTCTTCAAAAAGTAAAATTTCCTCCTGGATTTCTGTAACAGTCAACCAAAAAGGGACAACATTCAGGGCACTATTAAAGGAAAAACTAAAGGGTGACACCGCAACAGTGTGGACTGAACTTTGAAAATACCTTTTGGTTCTCCATTTTGTCAATTTCTCATACATTTAGTGTGTCTTTAGAAACGAAAAATCTGAAGTTCCTCCCCAAATTCGAATGTTTCAAGTAGTCCAATCGATCCTGTTAAAGTTTTTTAATATCCTTAAAGGAAAAAAGGAAAGAAAGAAATAAGATCTGCTGAAAATGCATTCACGCACACAAGAGGCCCCGGAAACAAAGAAACGAAAAATGACAAACCAGGTTTATATGTGCCCCCTCGAGCAAAGACCGCACCTCTAGGCAGACCGCGCCAACAGACAGCAGTAAATTCCTCCATCAAACCCATCTCCTGTCACGAGACTTCAAGCAAACACAGAATCTGCAGTGACAGTCCTCTCTCACGCTCAAAAATAGCTGTAGCAAGCACCCACCTGTGCACTGATCCGGGCTGCAGACGGAGCGTGCGAGCCCGGGTACCGACTGAGCACACACCGAGCCTGCATCGGGGGATATGCTGAAGTTTTTCGTCTGACACACACGTGCACAGGCTCAGAGAGGAGGACTTCGTGAATGGACTGAGAGCAATCCTCCAATTCAGCCTTTGCGCTCTATTCGCACGATGGGGCATGTACAGAGAGCTTTGGGATTTGGATCCCCTTTTTCAAACTTCTTTCAATACGCGGGAGTTGGCGGAGGTGGTCTCCCTAGATGCCTAGATCACCGCGATGCACAGGCGCACAGTAGGTTGCGCTCCCAGCCAGGTACAGTCCCCTGCAGTCCTCCGCTTCCCGCCGGGCGCACACACTAGCTCCTCCTCCCCGAAACTACACCGCCCCCGGGAGCCGCCAGACAGCATCTCACGGTTTCCAGGACGACGGCTCCCAGCCAATCAGAAAGCCCACTACAGGCTTGCGATTGGCTAGAGGCCCCCAGGGCGGGGCCGGACCTTCCGCCTTCGATTTAAAAATTTGGCGCGGAAAGCAGAACCGTGGCTGGCGCCGCCCCCGAGTGCGCGGGGCTGGAGCGCGGACGAGCCCCTCCCCCGCCCTCTGCGCGGGAGCTCGGCTCCTCCCCACGAGCCCCGGCTGGGCGGGAGGCGGGAAACGGCCGCCTTCACCCTACCCTGCCCGGGATCCCGCAATCCCGCCGCGCCAGTCAGCTCCCCGCTCACCTGTCAATCCTCCTCCGGGGCTGGCGGCTCGGGGCGGCCCGGGCTCCTGGCTACGCGTCCCCGCCGGTTCCGGGAGCCCGCGCGTCTCAGGGTGACTCGCTCAGCCCCACCGCTCAGAGGTGGGTGCCCGGGGGTGGCACCGGGACCGGGGCTGGGGGGGGGCGGCGGGCGGGCCGTGGGAGCGTGGCCGTCCCGGAGCAGTCCAGCCCCCGATTTGAAATTAACCCGCTCCCGGCGCGAGCCGCTCCCGCGGGCGCGGAGCCTCCCCTCCCCCCACGCCCGCTCTCCCGGCCCGGGGCCCCGCGCGCCAATCGGCGCCTCTGCACCGCCGCCGTGGCGAATCAGACTGTAGTTACCGCCCTACGACCCCGCCTCCAGCCAGACTTGGGGAAAAAGTCCTCAAAAACTTTTCCTTTTTTTTTTTTTTTTTTTTTTTTTTTTTGTCTTTTTGCAAACACCCTTTATCCGAGATCGAAGTTGGGGGATGAAATTTGGCTTGTCCAGGGTTGGCTGGCAAGGGCACGCGGGATCCCTGCCATCCTCTTCTTAGGGCCATGTCAACCGGTGCGCAGCCTGGGGTCTGCTCACCTGCCCTCTAATCCCCAGCGGAACCCTTCCCACTGCCACCCTGTGCGTGACTGTGCTCCACTTCTGCCCCGTGGCTTCCAGAACGTGTGAGGAGGAAGGAGCTTCGATGTCCGAAGCTGACGGGCGCGGGGCGCTGGCAGATCTCTGAACACGCAGGTGTGGAAGAAGGCGGAGTGACGCGGAAAACCCGTTAAGCCTGTCCCCAGCGTCCCGCGTCCTCCTTTCCCTTCTCTTTGCTCTTCCCTAGCTTTTCCCGCTTTTCCCCCTTTCCCATAACGATCCTGATGTGTCGAGCCTGGTGTGTCGTACAAGTCTAGGGAACTTCAAAGGAGACCCTCTTGCCCAAAATCCTCATTTTGCAAAAGTGGAAACCAAAGTCCCGTGCCCCAGCGCTGTCCGTGCCCGAGTTTTTTTTTTTTTTTTTTCACCCGCCTTTGCCTCACAACATTTCCCCTTGTCTGATCACTCCTGGGGTCGCCTGGGCCGCATGCCGCCTAACCCGCTTCCATCTAAGACTGTGGTTTGGGCTCTTCACACTTTTCACTTCGTGTCTTCGGGACCATTCTGTCTAAGTTCCATCACTGAGCTTGGCTATCAGCGAAAACCATTGCTGACTCCAAGCGAAATGCTGTGTTTTCCTCCTGGTGGGTAGGGCGGCATCCCGATTTGGGATCCCGGTGCGTAGGAAATGCACACCGGGCCAGGGTTCCTGAGGAAGGTAAACACAGGGTGGCCTCCAAGACACGGTTACATCTTTGTGTCTCCGTTCAATTCTAGTAGCTGTCAGAAGTGCAGGCGCCAGGGGTCACCCAAGTAACCCCAAGATCAGGATTGCCCCCAAATGCTCCGATGCTGTGCAGAAGGGGCAGAATGCCTGTAGCCTCAGATGTGGATGTCAAGTAAAGCCCCGTTGTGGGGCAGGGCAGGATGCTCACAGAGCAAATACATCTTCCTAAGCCCAGGTACACTTTTTTAGAGCAGAGTCGAAGTTTAAACCTATCACTTTCTGCCCGAGCCACTGTCTGCCAGGTTACCTCTCAAACCTCTCAAACCTCTCACCCGTCAGTGCTTAGAGCCCCAAAGGATTAAGTGATGTCCAATTTATATCAAGAGCCAGAATTAAAACTCAGGTCCCCTGTGTCACTTCATATATCCCAGTGCACTACCTCAGAAAATTCTCAGGACAGAGAAGTCAGTGACTTGTAGGCCAGGCCACAGCCATTTTAAGTCCTCCCTCAACACAGGAGGAAAGGCAAGATAATGTAATTTTTGTTTAATGGTGGCTGCCACGTCAGTTATAATCAAGCTCATGAAGCAGGATGAAGAGAGGTTTGAAGTCTTGATGACCCTGTCTGTCATGAGACTTTGAAAAGGAAGCAAGAATCTGAGGCTGTAGCTCACGGCAGAGTGATTAGTTAACACGCCCAAGGCCCTAGGGTCCACCTCCAGCATCATGCACACAAATCTAGCGTGTCAATTTGAAGTAAGGCATGGATTATAAAGGAGAGATGACTGCAGAAAACCTTCATGCTTACTGCTCCAACATGAAGGGTCGGAGGACAAACTTGAAGTCATCCTTCCTACTTTCCCTTCAAATATGTTTTCCAGTTATTATATAATGCAAGATTTCCGTGCTTTTGTGTCTGGTCATTGGGTTACATAACAGACCATACCTCACTGAGTTAGGCCAGTTTTTCCGCTTTGCTGTCATCCTTCTGGATTGCACAACTGAGAGAGTTGGGTAACATATTCAACAATAAATCAGGTATTATGAAAAAAGATATCAAAGGTGGGGGGATGATGGATGTCATCTGAGGTCCCTAGATTCAAAGGTAACCTTTGGGGTTTCTGAATGATGTCCCTTTCTGATCATCGATGGGTGTGAAAGGAGCAGGCCAGCCCTCTCCCCCTGGCCGGGAGTGGGGGGAGGTGGGGGCAAGGAAATGCTTTTTTCTATTGGTGGGCTCTGAGACTTTTCCATCTCTCACAGCCCCCCACCTCCCCGTTTGCTTTTGTGACTAGCTGGCTCAGTGTGGAGATTGGGATTTAGACTTTGTCATATGCATTGGCATATCCACCCCAAACCAGCTGTTGGGAACAAATCACCACAGCTGTTCACAACCAGCTCTCAGCCCTCCCCTGTCCCTTGAGCAAGGTGGTTATTCTGTGAGTAAATGGTGTCAGGACCCAAACAGAAAGTGTTTCAGAGAATCAACGGGAGCAAGGGACCCAGGAGGTGGGAGAGCTGGCACTGGTCTGGCCTTGCTGGCTGGCTTGGCCAGAGCTTGGCCTAGCTAGGGCTGAAATCCTGCCTGTTATACTTGCTACCTGGGCACAATTCTGCAGCTAGAGACTCAGTTGCAGCAGCTGCCATGGCTGCTGTTCATTGAGTAATTACTGCCCCCTACATTTTTAAAATACCTCCAGGGAACAAGATAAAATACCAAGGCCCCCTTTACAGAACTGGAGTCTGTATTCTGTCACTGTGTGAGAGTGTGCATAGAATCTGAAACTCTTACAGAACTGAGGTCACGTCCTCTTGTGCTCATCGGGAGGTTGGAAGGACAGAGTTCTCCCAGTTCCAGGACACTGCAGAAGTATGTGTACAGGTTGTAGGGAGTAGAGGTCACTACTGGCCACACACAAAACGTCCCAGTCAAAGCTGAACCCTGTAGCCTCCCGGATGAACCGTGGCTGCTTTTCCTCAAAGCCTGGTGGGAAGGAACATCTGTGTGGATCGCTTCTGGGCAGATGCCTCACATCCTGTCGAGTGAGAATCCCTAACCCTGTGCTTGCCTTTCTGCTATGGACTCCTCTCTCTGACCCCACTGTCCTCCCAGGGAGCAAGGAAGAGGACTCTGTCCTCGCTTGGTCTCCCCAGCATCTAGCCAGGAGCCAGACCCAAGGGAGGGGCTTGGTGAATGTTGGTTGGTTAAGGTTCTACCTTAGAATGTTATCCCACCAAGTAGGGCGGGAGCTTTCTTTTCCATCTCATAACCTGCTGTGTCAAGTCCAATTGTGAACACACACTGAGCGCTCTATAACGTGAGAAATGTGACTCTTGTAGTGACCCCCTAATTAAAAATAACAGAAGGCACATGCGCTCGCACGCACCTTAGCTAGGTGCTTCTTACTCGGTCCCTAAAATGTATCTGAATGTGTGCCCCTTGCTCTGGAGCTGGGAGCCTGTGTTCAGTACCAGCTTCCGGATGAACTGGCTTTCCTGGGATCCCAGCACTAAAGCCAGCTCCACTTACTCATCGCCCTCTCTTTCTCTTTTCCTTACCAGGGTTATGAATCTATTTTGTACAAACCGACTGCTTGTTTGAGTTCTTCAAAATCGAGGCTTCTGAGTCATTGAAGGTGGCTCTGCCCCTACCCCTCCTGAAGTGGTTGCTGACATTGGTATAAATGGAACTGTCGAGATTGGGCGTGTTCTCTCTGGCCTTGGAGCTGGGTCCTGCAGAGGGAGAGCAGGCTCGGATGATCTTGGCCCTTCCCAAATGAGATTATGGGCAGTCCCCAAAAGCTTCAACAACTCACTCCTGAACCCTGGGCGGGTCTCTGCTCACTCCCAAGCTCTTCTGAATACCCCTTTAGGTGTGAATTTGAAGATCTGATTTGACTATCAGCCCCAAAATGCTCAGGTCTGTTGTGGGGTTTTAGTCTTCATCATATCCCTTTGTCATATGGTAAGCAGAACAGGATCTACCTTACCTCTGGAGACAGAACACTCAAGGTCTTTCTAGCTGAAAAGGTTCAGAGAAAGCTCACAGTGTTTGTCAATGTGGAAACTGGTTGGAGTACATTGATGGTCTCATGGCCACAGTCAGGGATGAACAAACAGCATCTGGGTTTGCCCATGTGCTTTTGGAATAGGCTGCACTTCATCACACATTCAATCTTTGGAATAAACTGTCACCATTTTAGTGTTAGTTGAAGTATATACAGCAACACACTGGACTAGGATAGAGCTCAGAGGCGGAGTGTTTGCCTGGCATACATGAGGCTGTCTGTGGGTTCAGTCACCAGCACCAAAATAATCATAATTTTATTGATAGAGAAAGATGTTTGCTGGGCTGGCTTCCTGTCACTGTGCTAGCTGTGGTCCACCTGTGCCAGCCAGACTGTGGGTGGCTGCTTTAGGAGGGACTCACATTTGGAAACCAAGCATCTTCTAGTCAGTCATCTCTCTTTGAGAGTTGAAAGTTAGGATGTGGGTCTGGAGTGATGACTCCACAGTTAAGAGCACATACTGCTCTTGAGGATCTGAGTTCAATTCCCAACAACTCCAGCTCCAGGGGATCAAATGCTTCTGCTTCCGAGGGCACTTGCACTAGCATGGGCATACTCCCCCCACACGTACACACACACATACACTAAAAGGGGAATTAAAATATACCCCTGGCGGGGCCTCGTGAGGAATAGATGAGTTAATCCCTGAAAAACAGTGGTGTTTAACACATACAAAGTACTTAAAGAAAGTTATTATGTATCAATATATGATATCAACATATGATATCGAAAGTTATTATGTATCGACATATGATTACCTAACAAACCAATCCATACACATGCATATCTGGGCTTGTTTTTGTTTCTGTGTGTTCTAATTACCACAGTGAGATTCCTGGTAGCTAGATAGATCATGTCCATGGAGCTTTGGCCAGGAATTGGCTTCTTCTGATCGACTGTCTCTGCATCCTCTGTCCCTTCCCCACCTCTCTGTTTTGTCTGCTGCAGGTGCCCTGAGCTCAGTGCTCATTGTAGGAGGGACGTCCAGTGTCTCAAAGCCTTACAACCGGAGGCTTTAGGACACTGTGGGTCTTAAAGACTTAAGACACGCCTGAGCAAGGCACCCTGAAGAGCACTTGGAGATAATGTGTTCTGACTGGAGTCAGTGAGTGGGTTGTGACTGGCCTGTCTCATTTGTGTGTTGGTCAGTGTCCTCCTCTCCGGGGTTTTCTTCTGTCTGCCCTTGCTCCCAGAACACAGACACTTCCATGCTTCAAGTTGAAGTCTGGCCGTTGAGTTGGAGTCGGTGATGGCTTAGGATCCAGAGATCTCCTGTTCTCCCCCTTACTTCAGTCCCTACCAGGCCTAGGACCTCAGGAAAGCTCATCACTCTGCACCCCAGCATCCTCCTCTGTGAAAGGGGCTTCATTGGCAGTGTAGGAGCCAGGCTGACACCTGGGGAAAATCACTGTTTGGAAGACTTAGTTGCTGTTTGATGATAAGGAAATAACCTCAGCACTCTGGTCAAGTTCCTTCCTAGCTCATTAGCGCCACAGAAGAAGTTGGTGTTCATGTGGTCTTAGATTCCTCTGAGCTGCGCCTGTCTCCTTGTGACATGAGGAGGCCTCCTGATGACTTGAATCCCTGGACCCTGTTCAGTTCTGTGCTGGTGTCAGGCTCCCTTGGAAACCAGAACCCACTCGGCTTTGAAGCCTAGCGACCGGGGCCTATCCCTGCTTTGTAGGTGGACAGCTTTCTGGCTCTTAGAGAAATGCCTCAGAGCATTCATGACATTTCTTTTTTGTTTATTTTTGAGATTATGATTTGATTTCTTCCCTCTAAGCCTTCCCATATAACTACTCCCTGCTCTCCTTCAAATTCATGTTCTCTTTTTCCATCAACTGTTATTACATGTATATTTGTATTTGTTAATACATATACATTCCCCAAATAACCTGTTGAGTCCACCTAATGTGACTTGTATGCATGTTTTAGGGCTGACCATTTGGCGGACAACCAATTGGTGTGCTCTTCCCTGAGGAGGGCCATATCTCCCTCTCCCTCTCTCTCTCTCTCTCTCTCTCTCTCTCTCTCTCTCTCTCTCTCTCTCTCTCTCTCCTCACTTTACTCAGTTGCCTGTACTTCTTTGTGTAGGGTTGAGGCCTCCTGGGCTTTTCCCCATGCAGATTGGCATGTCCATTGCTGTCATGACATTTTTTTTTAACTAGCAGCTGTTTGTCTCAAGTGGGTAATGGCCTGCGATGAGACCTCCGCTGGGAGCAGACATCTCCAGTGACAAAGGTCGGGGGGGAGGATCTGGTCAAGATTTTTCTCTGTAATTTCCAAATTCCAGTGTCCTGTGAGGTAGGTTGCTTGTATGGAATTCCTGGTGACTAAACCATAGTGCTTTGAGAGCTGGGGTAGAGCACTGGTCCCCTTGGGTGGGCTCTCGGGGAGTGGCAGCAGCCACCTTTCAGGCTGTTCTGGGCCCAGGCTCAGGAGCGTGCAGCTGTGTCAACAGACCTTTGAAGTTCACATACACCGGATGACTGGTCAGCAGCCCCTGGGACTGTGGCCACAAACTCGGTTACAAGAAATTATAGAAGGCATGTGGGGGGGAAGCTTTGCCAGAGGGAGGGGGGAAGAGGACCCGACCCACACTCGCAGATTCGTTCATTCCACAGGGGTGGCTGTCAACTCTGCCTGCAGGTCCAGGCTGTGATCTGGCTTATTTCATTCTGACCGGAGGAAGCGCTTCAGTAAGTCTCGAGCGGGTGGTAGGATCCGGGAAAAACCTTGAGTCATCAACACATGAACAGACACGAGCAGGGGAGCTTTTTAAGGCGTTCTCTGATGTTTCCTGAGCTGTCTCCCATGTGTCAGGCCCTGCCACAGGCACTTCCCATCAGCGCCGGCTGGGTCACTCATTTGTTCTGGAGAAGGTGGAGGTTCAGTCCCCATTTTTACAGAGGCGACAGAAGTGCCTGGAGGTTAGAACCTGGGGAGGGAGCAGCTAGCCTCCTCCTCTAGGAAGAAAAGAGGGCTAAGTTCAAAACCACAGAGTCATTTCTTTTTTTTTTTTTTCCCTTTTCTCTCTTTTTTAGACAGGGTCTTGCTGTAGCCCCCTCCCCCGACAGGGAGTAGCTAGAGTTTCTCACAGTCCCCGGGGTTTCCTTCTGTGTGGTTCAGACTGGGCTCAAACTCACAGCAAACCTTCCTCAGATTCCTGAAAACTGGAATTATAGGTACGCACGGCCACACTGGGGCTGGCCATCTTTCTTGCTCTGTACAGCCATCTGGTTACTGAGTCACATCCGCTTGTCTCAGTGTCCCTGCATCCTGTCTTCATTCTTAACCCTCAGTAGCACACTTTTGGACCAGTGCAGCAGCCTGTCTGCTGCCTTTGTCACCAGCCTCTCCATCCTGGCCAGATCCATCTCACTGTAACCCTGGGTACCTGGGCCACACACACTGCACAGGATGAAGTCTTGACATGGACTCTCCCTTCCCAGTCCTCATATTCTCTGAGCTCTTTTTCCAGGCTTGCCCACCCCTATCTGTGATCATTAAAGTTGTCTTGATTTTGTTGTTGTTGTTGTTGTAACTTTGTAATCTTTGTATATGAAGTATCCGTTCCTAAAATGTTACGCACACCCCTACTCTACATCTTTCTCTGCTTAGACTCTCCCAGCCAGTTTTTAGAGCGATGATTCTCAACACTTGGGTCACGACCCCTTTGGGGTGGAAGGACTCTTTCACAGGGGTTGCATATCAGCTATCCTGCATATCAGATATTGACATTGCCATTCATAACAGTAGTAAAATTACAGTTATGAAGTAGCAGTGGAAATAATGTTACAGTTGGGGGTCACCACAACATGAACTGTATTAAAGGATCGCAGCATTAGGCAGGTTGAGAACCACTGCTGTAGAGAAGCTTCTTCTAGCTGCCTTGCTGGAATGATCTTCCTCCAACACTTTGTAACATTTAAGCAGTACACCTCACATGCTGCTTCAATGTAATTATTTGTATGCCAGAGTTTATCTCAAAGTGAATATGAAGTGTGGTGTGTCCTCTCTGTATGTCCCAGTGTATATGTGTTCTCCAGTCTCTCTCTCTCTCTCTCTCTCTCTCTCTCTCTCTCTCTCTCTCTCTCTCTCTCTCTCTCTCTCTCTCTCTCTTTCTTTGTGTGTGTGGTGTGTCCTCTCTGTGTGTCCCAGTGTATATGTGTTCTCTCTCTGTCTCTGTCTCTGTCTCTCTCTGTGTGTGTGTGTGTGTGTTGTGTCCTCTCTGTGTGTCCCAGTGCATATGTATTCTCCAGTCTCTCTCTGTCTCTCTCTCTGTGTGTGTGTGTGTGTGTGTGTGTGTGTGTGTGTGTCCCAGTATATGTGTGTACCAGTTTGATCACTGGCATGGTGTAATGCGCATGGTGGGCCCTTTTGAAGGGGTCGGACTAGTGACTGGAGGAAACGCAGTCCTGAGGAACAGTCACAATGCCATGAGTGTTTATGCGGCTGACAGTTTCCTTAGCCCGAGTAACGCGTCACTCCTTTAAGCTCCGCAGCAGCCTTGACAGGTAGGTGGCCCTGTGTCTTGGTGGCAGAAATAGGAAACAAACTTGTCAAAGAACTGATGGTGGCTTTGGGATTCAAGTCTCCAGAGCCCCGGCTCCCACTGTAACCATCTCTGTTGCTTTTCTCATTCCTGCAACCAAGCACCTAACAAGAGAAAACTCCAGGGAGGAAGGCATTATTTTGGAAACAGTTTGAGGTAACAGTCCAAGGCAGGCATGGCAGGGGAACATGAGCAGCTAGTCACATGTGTGCATAGTGAGGGAGCAGAGAGGATGAGTATGTGCTTTCTCCCTTTTCTTCCCCATGGGGCCTCAGTCCATGAATGTGCTGCCCACATTCAGAGTGAGTTTTCCCTTCACAAACCAAACACCCAGAGGTGTGTCTCCTAGGTGATTCCAAACCTAGTGACGTTGCCTGTGAAGATTAAACATCTCACCATCTTTCCTGGGGCTCTTTGCCTCTGCATAAAAGGGCCTGGCAGGTTACTAGGCATGCACTCAAAACAGCTGCTTCACAGACTCGGTAACCAACATGCACTTGCCAACTTGGGACATTGTAACAAATGGACAAGATCAAGGACAAGCACCGAACAGGAATAACGACCACCAGATGTCTGCAAAATTGAACTTGGGTAAGAAGGGAAGAAAGGAAGTGTGCTGATCAACATGAGATGTGCTCTTTTTGTGTGTGGAAGTTGGTGAGCCAATATAGCCAGCTTGCAAGTACTGATGCTCCTGGGTGGCAGGTGCTGTGTGAAAATGAAGTCTGTTTTTCACATCCCATGAAATGTGGTATCTTCATTATGCAGTAGTCTGCGGGCTTGGGACTTCTATAATTCTCCACCTTTGGCGTGAGATGATTGCTCGGGTTAATAGTCCTAATCTGCCCAGTGCACGTACGTACCCTGTGCTTATCGCTCCTGTCTTATAATTAACTTTTATATTTTCCCTAACTTTACAACTCAATCCGCGCACCAGAGTGACTGCAACCCAGTCTTTATCTAATTTAGCAAGCATTTGCCTGCACTGCAATTAGACTCACATGTTGTATGATCAACGTCCTTTGCTAATTGCATAATTCCTTTTGAGCTTAATCATCACATGACAGCCTTCATTTTTTTTTTAAACTGTCTTATGTGGTTTGCTGTCGGTTGCGAGCCGCATGCAATGTAGAATCTCAGTCGGAGGCGTCTGCAGTCACACAACTAAAGGTCTTCTAGAGTCAAAGATAAGGGAGGGACTGTCTTCCTGTGCAGTGAAGAAACAGGGATGTCAGAGGGCCTTGCCTCTCCAAACGGCTGGCTCATCATTAGCAGGTCCTGAAGCTGTGGAGGGATGAACACATCTGCAGAGAACGGCACTCACACCACCCCAGTGTGGGGACTCATGAATAATTCAAATGGGGCCTGACAATTAACGCAGAGCCCGAGTCTGGACAAAATTAATCTGGGTCTGAAAGACATCAGGTGACAGGCCAGGAAGGGTCCCAGGATAGCCTGAAATTGTATCCTTCAGTAACTGTCCAAGGCTCCAGGCTGCTCATTGCCAGCAGATGTGCTGCTGTCGGGGAGGTAGGCTGCTGTGGTCTCTCCCCTTCCTTCCCGCCTCCGTGCGAGTGTTTGTTATTCCATGAAGGTAGAAGCGAGTAGACGCTGCACTCATCGTGCTGAAGTGAGTCTAAGATTCGGCTTCCTGAGCCCCCTTGTTTGTTGGGCCCTTTCATAATAGGCTCAGAAGGGCCTCTCCAAAATTACAGAGCTGTTGAGCTACAGTCCCTGGACTGGGGTCCATGCCTCAACTCCAGGCTGGGGTCACCACAGTGACCTAATGGACAGGCCAGTGGCCCAGGTTTTCCCTGACTTCTGTGATTCAGCACCTTGCCGGGGTTTAGGACTGAGCCAGGAGTGAAGAGATGCAGAGGCTCAAACCTTGATCTTGGCTGAGATACAAGAGTCAGGGAAGAGGGTCAGATGGAGAAGGTACCACTCCCTGGGGAGGACCTTCTGAACTCAGGTTTTAAGAAAGCACCGTGGACCCTGCTGTAGAACCTGGCCTATTGTAGGGACATTACCTGCTTGGTGAACATGGTGCACTAGCCAGGGAGGGCATTGTTAGGCCAAAATGATGTAATATTTAAAGTTTTTTTGTTTTGTTTTGTTTTGTTTTTTGTCTGCCCAGAAAGATCTGGTCAGCAAGGGAAACATTAAGAACCACTGTGACTAGAAAACACAATCCAGAGGTGTGCTCAGGAAGAAAGGGTGCAGAGGCTGGGGAGACAGTAAAGTGCTTGCTTACCTTGCAGGCTCGAGGACCCAAGTTGGATCCCCAGAACTCCTGGAAAAAAGCTAGGCAGGGTAGCAAGCATTTATAATCCCAGTGTTGGGTGGGTGGAGCCTGACAGATCCTCAAGGCTTGCTGACCAGCCAACTTAGCATACTTGTCAAGTTCCAGGCCAATGAGATACATTGGCTTAAAAAGACAAGATGGACCACATCTGAGGAATGATATCCAAGGAGCCTCTGGCCCTGTGCAGATGCAGTTTTGCATGCACACAAACACATGTACACACATATACAAGCAAACAAAGGGGATTTCAGCCTCCGACACACCTGAGCTGGCAAGGCTATTTGCTTGCTACTTTGTATGCATTCTGCACTCATATTAGCAGTCAGGGCATGCCTCTGTCAAGGTACTTACCACTCTCTGTCAGACAGACACACCTCCAGTATCTCCTGACTTCTAACACAGCATCCAGGCCAAAGTGTGGTAACTTTGACATATAGGAATACATCCTCAGTAGGTTGGATGCTATTGAGTTGCTCAGACCTCACTATATCTGCAGGGTGAGATGATACATGGACTGGGCAAAGAAGCTTTGTGATGTTTTATAGCTGGGTGTGTATCCTAACACACCTGGAAGACAGGCAGGAAGATGGACGAAAGTTCAAGGCCAGCCTGGTCTACAGTGTTACATAGTGAAACTACCACATAAAAAAAAGGAGAAAATATGTATAGATAGCAAACAAAACAAAGTCTAGTGGAAATGCAACCTAAAGTCTACATTTAAGCTAAAAATAAATCAAAGAATGGATAAAACGTGAAGGGGTGGGCCTGTTCAAAAAGACAATGAAATGAATTCATGACTGAATTCTTCACACAACTGCAGAATGGGGTTGTATTCCATAAGGAAGCAGGTGCACGCCCATACAGGCTACATATACCCTGTAGCCTTTGTGTGGGGTCAGGTCACACCCCAGCATGGTGCTTGCTTGGGGGAACTGGTAACTATATCTTATGCTGAATCCCAAGCTTTATTTCACAAAGGATTTTCATGGTCATTTTCTTGTTACATCATCCTAATGAAATGGTTTGTGTATAGTCAAGGGCAAGGTGACTTGTCCAGGGTCACCGAGGCAGCGAGTGACAGAGCTCAGCCTTCTGACCCCATGGTGGCACTCCTCTTCCACGTCATGCTGCCTTTATGCAGACCACAGCTCCTGCTGGCAGCATCCAAAAGCAAAGCTGCTTGACACTTGTCAAGAGCCATCAACAATGGACACGCTCAGATGGACACCTCACCGTCAGCCTGGCTGACAGTCATGGTTCAAAAACCACTTTTTCTAACTCGGGGCCAGGGTGTGTGGTGGGCCAGCTCACATCCCAGACTCTCTCATTTCAGAACTGACAGCAGGCACTGCTTATCACTTTCCCTCGGAGTGAGCTCAGGGGAGGCACATCTCTATGCTTTAGATAGTGGGAAGGATCTGTGAGTAGAGCTGAAGTGAGAGGAAGGCGGGGGACCTGTCCATTCCCAGATGCCTGCTAAAAACATGGATGGACATTTGGTACATTTGTCTAGGTTTCTTATAAAACTTCTCTGGGTAGCTTTATGCTTGTCCTGCCCATTTGACTCTGGTACATACTCACATTGTTTTGTCATAATATTATGTCATAACATAAGGTCTCTACCAGTGGTAAACACTCATTCCTCCTGGAACACCTGTAAAACAGGGAGGGCAAACCCGAGCAGTGGTGGCGCATGCCTTTAATTCCAGCACTCAGGAGGCAGAGCCAAGTGAATCTCTGTGAGATCGAGGCCAGCCTGATCTACAGAGCGAGGTCCAGGACAGGCACCAAAACTACACAGAGAAACCCTGTCTCGTAAAACCAAAACAAACAAGCAAAAACCCAAAACAACAACAACAACAACAACAAAAAAAACGGAGAGCAAGAATTATTCCCTTATTTTCCATGAGGAACAATGATGTCCATCCATCCATCCATCCATCCATCCACACATTTTGCTTTCACTCAGCTAACCTTTATTAGTGCACTCCTGTGTCCTAGGAACTGTGAAATGCAGTGGAAACAGGAGGGTTTGGAAAGCTCCTGAGTGAGTATACAAATTCATTCAGGAAAAGGGGCCACTGTGTCCAGCAGGGCTTATAGAAAGGCAGACCACAGAGTGGGAAGGTGGCATGTCATGGCACACAGTGGCCAGTAGGTGGCACTCGGAGGCCCAGGAGGTTCCAGAGTATACAGGCCAAAGCTTTCCTTTCATATCCATTACTGTGCTTAAAATCAAATTCTAAGACATATTGAAAGACTGCATTCAATTTGATTTTAATTCCATTTATTTGCCGTTAATTGTTCCATGCTTTTCTAAAAAAAAAAAATGGTCAAATTAAATCTGGTTGTGTTATAGCTTCCCGGTAAGTGAAAGGCATGGCCAAGGAAATTAGCTTCCTAAATACATTAGCACCTCTAGTGAATGGTATTAGCAAATGCTTGTGAAGAGCCCATGCTGTCAGGGAAAGATCTGGAAGGATGTACACAAAAATGTTAGATATCGCTCAGGGTAGAACTCCTCCAGATGGTTTTAAATTTTCACACTCATCTAATTTAGGCCAAAAAAAAAAAAAAAGTGCACTCTAGTACTTTATTTTGCCTGTGTGTTTGCCTGCCTGCATGTCTATGTGTCCACAGAGGGTGGGAAAGGGCATCAGATCCCCTGGAACTGGAGTTACACTGTTGTGGGCCACCATGTGGAAGCTAGGGATCTCACCCGGGGCCTCTGAAAGAGCAGCCAGGGTTCTCAAGCACTGAACCATTGCTCTACCCTTGCAAGCCAGCATTTCTATAAAGAGAAGTACTAAAGTGACTGGATATGTGCAAAGTCCTTCCTGGATGGAGGCCAGGGGACACTTCATAACCAGACAGCACTCAGGATGTGGGACTATCGCCACGGCGGATTGGCTCAGGCGCGGCCGCACAGGGCCTTTGAGAAAGGAACAGAATGGTGAGGGGCAGCATGCTGACACACACGCTTTGAGTCCATTGCTCAGCAGCGGGCAGGACTTGTCCACACTCTCCGGTTGTGCTTTGGGGGCCTCCTTCCCTGATTGTGCTTTGGGGCAGATTTGGGGTTTTTGTGTTGTTGTTTTTGTTGTTCCCAGTGGCCCAGTTTTCTTCTCTTAAAACTCAGGGTTGCCAGAATTGGAGAAAATAGGGAAGAGGGGAAAAAAAGCAAAAGACTCCAATCCCTTTGGATTTCAGACAAGCAACTGATTGATTCCTCCTCTGCGTAACTCAGAATGCCAGTTGGTCCCTTCCACGTCCGACTCCTCTGCATCTCCCTGGCAACCTTAGGAGCAGGTGTCATCCCGCCCACATGGTGGCACAGCCATTCGAGAGTGTTTGTGGATGGGAAAGTGCGCAGGGGACAAGAAAGGGCTGGAAGGCAGGGAGGACCAGCTGTGTCTGCAGTTGAACCCTGGGACCCACCAGTGGGGAGGAGCTTTCTCCATCCACCCAGGCACCAGCTTGGCAGCCGAGTAGAGGAAGAAGTGCTCACCACATCTGCCCAGGGGCTGAATGATTCGGTGTCCAGGATGGGCCCTTTGCTGTGCTGATCTCAGGCCAGTGCCCTTTACTCCTCAGCCTCCTCACTGCATTCTTCCAGTCCTGCAGAAATTCAACGTGGTCCCCTACATCAGAAGAGGAGACACAATGAGTGCGGAAGAGAGTTGGCACGGAGAAACCAATAGGAGTATCCTTACCTGGGATGCAGCTCAGCAGCACAGAGCTCACCTAGCACATGAGGGGCCCTGCAATTGCTGTCCATGCTCACACACACACACACACACACACACACACACACACACACACGTTTCCGTTTCTGGTAGTGATGAGTGACATGGTGGTAACAGGCTGACAATGTCATTTGATAGGCTGTTGTGGGGGAGCAGTCACTGTAAGGAGAAGACCCCACAGCTGACTAGGAGTCACTCCATGAGGTGCCCAGGAAACCACATTCTAGACTGAGGAAAAGCACATTTTCTTACCGCAAAATGAAGAGAGGAGACCTACCTACTTCCTAGAGCAGTAAGAGTCAGGCAAAGGAATTTCAAGTTCTCCCAGACTTTCCTCGTGGCTCATTGTCTCCAATCCCAGATGACCTAGGACAACTTGATGCTTGAGGTTTAGGGTGGAGCTACTCCACAAAGCCTGTGCCCCTAGTCGCTCCCACCTGTTTGGGGCAGTCAGACCAGACTCCTGTTCAAACACTGTGATGTTGCTATAACAGCTGAGCATGCATCTTGTTCTGGAATGTTCTGCTGTGGGATTGTCTGTATGTCAAATTACTCTGATTGGTCAATAAATAAAACACTGATTGGCCAGTGGCTAGGCAGGGAGTATAGGCGGGACTAACAGAGAGGAGAAAAGAAAGAACAGGAAGGCGGAAAGAGTCACTGCCAGCTGCCACCATGACAAGCAGCATGTGAAGATGCCGGTAAGCCATGAGCCACATGGCAAGGTATAGATTTATGGAAATGGATTAATTTAAGCTATAAGAACAGTTAGCAAGAAGCCTGCCACGGCCATACAGTTTGTAAGCAATATCAGTCTCTATGTTTACTCGGTTGGGTCTGAGCGGCTGTGGGATTGGCGGGCGACAAAGATTTGTCCTGACTGTGAGCAAGGCAGGAAAACTCTACCTACAATGTTCCTCCTCTTTATTTTTCTTTCACCAATCTCAATTGCCAGAGGAGGAGGAAGAAAAGAAAGAGGAAGAGAAGAGGGGTGAAGAGGAAATGGAGAATGAGAAAGAGAAGACACCTTACATTCATCACAATAAAGAACTGGGGTTGTGGCTTTCGAGCGAGAAAAGGCTGAGGTGGGCTAAAGTTCAATGTCCTTAAAGTGCTGACCATAAGTTGCCCTGGACCCTGGTCTCTTCACCTGCAGAGGACAAGGCAGCTCTACCTATTAGGGGCTTTGAGAATTCACTGAAGTGAGAGCACCAGACACGGGAACTGTGGGGAAAAAAAACAGTTTTCACTTATTATTTCTAGTTTTCAAGCTTCATCCATTTCATCAGTATTTATTGAGAGCCTAGTGTGTGCTTCTAGGGCTAGGGGAACCAACACAAAGCCCCCCCCATTTGGATGGGGGAGACAGTAAATGAACAAAGTGGTTCTAAAGCAGGAGGTAATAACTGCTATGAAGACAAAACAGGGAAGAGAGAGATGTGAGTGAGGGTGGGGTGGAGAGGAAAGGAGCCAACAGTCCATACGTGCTCTTGGCAGAGCAGACAGCAGGTGCAAAGGCCCTGAGGTGGGGTCGTCTTTGCTTGGGGTGTTCCAAGGAACAGCAAGGAAATCCGCATGTCAGAAGCAAGCCAGAGGGGAAGAGCGGCAGAGATGAGGTAGAACACAGGGGACATTGGCTTCTCAGCTGCCTCCAGAGCCGGGCTCAGCAGACATTTGAGAAGAGCTTGGTGGTACTTCCTCCCGGTGGCTGGCAGGACACCAGCTGAGGCCCAGGGATGATTTCCACCCAAGTCCAAGCATGGGGCCTTTAACTCTCCTTCCCACAGTGCTCAGCATGAGATGTACAGCAGCTCTAAGAGTCAGGCCCCATTCTGGGTCTCAGATGTGGCATTTCCAGTGAAAACAGAATTCATTCAGTCTTACGAAACCAACTCCTCTCTTTCAACATGAGTGACTGTCGAGGGCTCTACACTTTATACAGTGGACTCTCGTTTGCTCTGGCTTCCAAATCTGTGAGTTTACTCACTTGCTAGAGTGAATTTGTAACCCATAAGTCAATGCTCATTGTGCTTTCTGGCCAGTTTTAGGCATGTATACAACAGCAGAGAACTCGAGTCACTCTTCAGGCGTGTTCCCAGGGGGGAGGGAAGCCAGACGATGGCTTCCTTTGTGCTTCAGTTGTTGCAAACAAGTGCCTTTTGTGTGATCTACTTAGTGCAATGCTTTTGGGATTGTTTCTTTTCATACTTGCACATTCACGATTCTGCTGTTTGAAACGTTCCCGAGCAGGCTGCATGCTCTCCAGCGTTCTTAAGTGCAACAAGCCGTAGTGTGCTTTACGGAGGACTCTTGTGTTTGACAGGTTTTGTTCAGCTCCGTGCTACAATGCTGTTGGTGGAGGATCGATGTTAATGAATAAGTATGTGGGATAAGGTGTCTTGAACAGAAACACATCCAACAGGGTTATTTATTGATTGACAGGTGAAAATATGACCAGCGGCTGAGGATATGACAAGATCCTAACCCTGCACTTCAGCAGGGTTCTGAATCACAGCTGGTGATTTATAGAAAACAGGTACCCGGAATCACAAAGATTGACCACATAGGGCCAAATGCTTCCCCGCAGAAGTACACTGGGAAAGGCTGTATAAGAATATTAGTTTCACTCCACACCTGTCCGCATCAGACACCAGGATTTGAAAGAGTCCTTTCTACTTTGGTAGACAAGAGTCCTTTCTAATTTGGTAGACCAAAGGGCTATCTCACTCTGTCAGGTGTTTCTGGACTGCAGGTGAGGGTGGATGTGTGTGGCGGTTTTAGTGAGACTGTCCCCCTTAAACTCAGGCATTTGAACACATGCTTACAGTTGCTGGTGCTCTTTGAGGGCCTTTAGGAGATGCCACCTTTCCCAGACATCATGAGGGATAGAGTTGAGATTAAAAAAATCTTGCTCCACTTCCAGTTTGCTCTCTCTGCGTCATGCTGTGGTTGAAGCTATGGGCTCTCAGCTTCTTGTCTCTGCCACCGTGCATACAGCTTGCTGCCATGCCTCTGCCCCACCCACGGTGCATTGGAATCCCTCCGGAACAGTAATTCAAAACAAACCCATCCTTCTGCAAGTTGCCTTGGTCATGGCATTTCATCACAACAGAAAAGTAACTAGTACAATGTGTCTTCTCGTTTCTAGGACAAAATTTGGTGGATCTTTTGATGAGGAAGAAAGGATCAAAGTGCTATTGGATGACAAAATAGATCACAGGATTTGCTTCAAACCAACAGAAACCACGCTATGTGTAAGCAGAGGCCAAGCTTCCTCTTCACCCAGGAAGGTGACTTCTTCCCTGGGGAAACATAGCCAGCTCTGTCTGCTGCCACTGTCTTAGAATAGTTAGAGCACAGTTCTCAACCAGACGTTTTCCATCAGGAGACAGCAGCTGCTCACTGGATGTATGGGCTCAGGCAGCTTTCATAACCTTTGCCTCAGTGTCCTCCTTTGTAGAGATTGGGATAGCAACCTCATTTCCTTGCCTCATCGACCTGCCACGTGGGTAAACCATGTTAGTACCCGATGAGAACTGAGCACAAAGTTTGGCAGAGTCTACTAGCTTTGTATGTCTTCCCAGCATCCACACAACACCCCTACTGGCTGCTGTTCTGAATGCCACTAAGACTTTCAACCCGAGAAATACTCAGTGCTCTTCCCAAGTGGGTAGCATGGCTTAGCCCACAAAACTCAGAACAAGGAGTCAGGAATTCTAGTTCTGTTTCCCATTTGCTGGTTGTTGGACTTTTGGGACCTCATCTTTACCTGTTAAAAATAGAAGCAACAGCTGGGCGGTGGTGGCGCACGCCTTTAATCTCAGCACTTGGGAGGCAGAGACAGGTGGATCTCTGTGAGTTCGAGGCTAGCCTGGTCTACAGAGTGAGTTCCAGGACAGCCAGGGCTACACAGAGAAACCATCTCTCAAAAACCAAAACAAACAAACAAACAAAAAATAGAAGCAACTGTGACATCCTCCACTGCATGCTCGCATCTCTTATTAGCCTTCTAAATATCATGCGACATCCCTATGGGCTGTTGTCATTAAGTGCAAGATTCACACCCAAGAAATCCTCAAGTTCTTCCCGTACATGCTGCAATGGCTTAAAGGAGAATACCCAAGTTGAGGACGATTGGAATGCCCACAGTACAGAGAAGGAAAAAGCAGCTTGGAGGGCAAGGGCGTTTTTCTGAGGTCCTGGAGCTTCTGAGAGGATGACCCTTTGGACAGACAGTGTCCTTCCTGTCCTATAGGAGGGATTTGGTTTGGGGTCTCTACCTCCTGTCTGTAGGAAGTCTATGATCACTGTGGAGGGTGGCTATGATTATTGTGGTTTGGGGAACCCAACTTACTTTGTAGGTGCAACTGTGGTTCATCTTGATGTCTGCTGATGCTGTCTACAGTGCTACAATGCACAGTCCTACAGTGCTACAATGAACATTCCCACAGTACTACAATGGAGGTTCCTACAGAGCTATAATGGACTTTCCCACAGTGCTACAACGAACATTCCTATAGTGCTACAATGGACATTCTCACAGTGCTACAATGGACATTCTCACAGTGCTACAATGAACATTCCTACAGTGCTACAATGGACTTGCCTACAGTGCTACAATGGACTTGCCTACAGTGCAACATTGTACTTACCACTTTTCTTTGTTTTAAAGTACTACCCATCCAGTGGGGGCCTCAACACATGCTACACAGTTGCCCTAATTGGGAGTATCTTCTCTGCTTCCCTCCCCATTATTATTACTTCCTGTTTTTTGAGACAGGGTTTGCTGAGTTTCTCAGGGTGTTCTTGAACGTACTCTGCAGCCCAGGATTTGTCATGCTCCTTAAGTAGATGAGATCATGGGTGTACACCACTAGGCTCATATACTTTGCCTCTTCTGAACATCACCTCTCAGGTCTCATGAAGTAAATGACCGAGTCACCACCTCTACCATCATGTCTCCCGAGGAGGCTCCTCTGGGCTGAGAATGTGCACAGAATCCATGCCTGCCTCCTCTTCTTTCTGTCTCTTTTTCTGCTGAAGCCAGAGTAAAGGAGTCTCCCTTGGGAGTGGAATGCTCTTTGTACAGTTGTGCAAATCTGATCTTTTTATTCACAGCTACCTGGGCAACTGGCTGGTAAATGTGCTGCCCAACCCCCAGGCATGGCTGGACAGAAAGCTCTAAGCCCTTTCCTTCCCCTGTGCTTCCCATCCTGAGCACAGCAAGCTCACTGTGACCACTTTCTTACAGCACGGCTCTCGGCTATTTGACAGACACGTGGAGATTCAATGCTCCGTTGCCTTTCCGATGCAGTACAGGTGTGATATTAAGACTTCAGGTTTTTGTTTTCCCTCAGTTCTGGCTGTTTGACTGTCAAGGACCCTGGGCCTGTCCATTCAGAATCTGAAATGAGCTTCATTTACTCAGTGTCACTACCAGTTCGGTAAAAATGGCGTCCCCAGGTCTGTACTGTCACTGGAGCCTGTTCCAGGGCCTTGGTCTGTCCGGGGGGGAAGGGTTGTATGAGAAATTAGTGCTGCCTTTGTGCCCTGTTTATCTATTTAGTTTAGCAGTGAACCAGGCATGGTTAATAACAGTGTGTGTGTGTGTGTGTGTGTGTGTGTGTGTGTGTGTGTGTGTGTGTACACCCACATCCACATGCAGAAATAAATATATCTACCAGTAAACAAAACAGACTGAGAATGCTGTAAGAGTCCCCATGAAGGTAATTCCTTCAGGGAGCTGTCCTAGCATGCACTGCTGCTGAGGCTCCGTCCTCCTGCTCCTGGCATAGCCTTGACCGTCATCGCTCTTCGTATTGTGATACAGCTCTCTGCACGCACGCGTTTCTCACTGGACCATGGGCTTCGTGAGATCACATGCTACACTACCTGACACAAACTAGAGTCGCCAGGGCAGAGTGAGGCTCTGCTGAGAAACTGCCTCCATCAGATTGACCTCTGGCACGTCCATGAGGCATTTTCTTGATTGCTGATTAATATGGGAGAGCCCCGTCCACTGTGGGTAATGCCAGCCCTGGGCAGGTGGTCTTGGGGTGCATGAGAAAACAGGCTGAGCATGAGCCCAAACATGAAAGCCCCTACGCGGGCTGCCCTGTGGTTTCTGTTTCACTTCCTTCTGGGTTCCTGCCCTGCCTTCCTTCAGCGAAGGACAGTGACCTTAGAAGTGTAAGTCAGATAAACGCTTGCCTCCCCAACTTGCTCTTTGTCTCTATGCACTCCCACCCCGCCACATCTCTGGGCCTAGATGAGTGCCCTTAAGTGCATGTTGAGGACCCAAACTCAGGTCCTCACCCTTGCCCAACAAGCAGTTTACTGACCCGGTTCCATTCTGTGGCTGCTATGGCCGGTGCTGCGACGAGCATGAGCTGAGGTGTCTCTGGTACACTGCTTTCATTTCCTTCGGCTGCACAGTGGTTGGGTATCAGAGTCATATGGCCAGCTTCCTTTTCAGTGTTCTGAGGAATGTCCACACTGCCCCCTGTATGGGTGCACTGACTCATCTCCCACCAAGAGCACACGAGAGTTTGCCACTCCCCATGTCCTTGCCAGCATTTGCCATTTTCTCTTCAGGTTTCCTCAGAGCTATTCTAGCTGCTGAGGGAGGAGGATGTCCACACTGTGGAGGCGAGTTCTGATGGGCTCTGGGGGAGCATCCATGGCCTAGAAAGACTGGCCACCACTCCCAATGTTTCTCTTTAGTTCTGTTTCTCAACACACACACACACACACACACACACACACACACACACACACACACACACACACACACACACACACACACACACCTCTAAAGAGAAGCACACTAGGTATCAGAGTCAGCTCTCACACTGAGAAGAAAGGATACGTTCTAGTCCCAGGAGTGGGAGGTAGAGATGGGAAAATCTCCCTCCCGCTCCACCAGCCTTCTTTGTGACACTGATTCAGGGTGAAAAAAGTAATTTTAAACTATCAGTGTTCGTTTATGACTCCTATTAATCACACTTTAATAGCCTCCCAATTATTAAAATATAGAGACATGTATTCCCTCACCCAAACAGAATAATTATTTACCAAAATAAATTAACATATAGAAAAGCCTTCATTCTATGGAGGCTGAAACTTAACATAATGAGTTTATCAGGCTTAAAAGAAACCCAGTCAGGCTTTTGGGGGTGAAATAAATACAGTGATCATAGTGAGGCTTATCCCTGAAAGCCCAAAGCCACTTGCTGTTCCTTTAATAAACACAGCTTAAGTTGTTTATCTGTTCCATATAATTTATCCAGAGGCTCTGCTTCACAATTAAAAGCCTGGGTCGGGGTGGGAGAAGGATGTGTTCATACAGTTTCCCCTTTTGGTCCCCAAAGTTGCTCATTTTGGGTGCTCTTTGTTTTTTAATAGACCTGCCAATCAGCGTGCTACAGTGCACAGATCTGATCTACACTGACAATATACTTGTCAATGGGAAATGCATTTCTAGGACATCAGACTTAGCAGGGCAGGGGGAGCCAGTCAAGGGGAAACAATTATGCAAATTTAAATTTTAAACTCTCTGGAGCCCCTGCCACAGCCCGGGAGAGGATAAAGGTCTACTTTCTATCTCTTTCTCCAGGGACAGTAGTCTCTCTTGTCACAGACAGACCTTCCAGGGGGATTCCTGAGTTATTCAAAATGACCCCTGGACACAGGGTTGGGAAACAGGACTTGAGGGTAAGTTGCTTAAATGCTCTTGTTTTTTGTGGCACTCACAAAGCCACTGAGCCACCTAAATGCATCAACGTTCACCGAAGGATGTTCATTCATTCAACAAGCATCTGATAATGTATGTACTTCGAAACCTCTAAGAAACCGGCTGGAGAAATAAATGGCTCAGCTGTTAGGAGTGTATACTGCTCTTGCAGAAGATCCTAGTTCAATTCCCAGCACTCACATAGGGTGGCTCCCAACTGCCTGGAACTTCAGCTCTGGGGGCCCCAACACTCCCTTTCTGGCCTCTGTGGGCCCCACATTTACATGCATATACCCACACACAGGCACACGCATTTACCAATAATTAAACACATTTACATATAATTAAAAATAAAACAGTTTTTAAAAGATAAGGAAGATTCTAAATGTTTTCACTTCCCCAAAAGTGTGGAGTATGTGAGGTTATGGACATGTTAATTATCTTTATTTAATAATTCCATGATGTATACATATATTAAAACACAACATTTACCCCCAGAAGTATATTTGATTATTTCTCAGCTAAAGGTAAAAATAAAGTAAAGAAGCCAAACATGTATTTTAGGGACAATACGAGGATCTTATAGTTTACTTTGTTCCCTTAAATATGTATGTCAGACATATACTGCACCAGGCACTAGAGTAGGAAACTGAGGGAGACATCACGAACTCATGGCAGCCTTTGTTTGCATGGCAGGTTCTTCTGTTGCTTGAAAGTGTCATCAGAGAGCTTGAATTTGGGGATGATGGGTAAAGGAGCGTGCAGATGCTCATACCCTGGCTAGTGGAGAGCCATGGGTGTGTTGTGACCACAGCCTTCTGTAATTCTCTGCTCTCCTGACTCATTAGGCACAGAGCAAGGGGATGCCACTTCTGATGAGGTGACATGGGGTATATCTTTTCCTCTTGCTAGCTTCCTTTGACTCTGACTTGTTTTGACGAAGCAGCTGGCATGCTGGAGGACACTCTGGGAGAAAGTGATGCACAAGCAGCCAATGGCAGCCTCTGGCTAGCAGCCTGTGGCACAGTACAGGCTCATTGCAACAACCACCGGAATAGACCATGAAGCAGGTCCTCCTAGGTAGCTTTGGGGGCACAGTGGCCCCAGTGGCCCCAGTGGCCCCAGACTCTCCAGTGCAGCCTGTGAGACCCAGGTAGCTTCTCCTGGGCTCTTGCTCCAGACACTGAGCCACCGAATGTCCTCAATAGCCAGTTTGGGTTGCGGAAGCAGAATGCCATAGTTGGCTCAACAAAAGCAATAATATCTATGTTCTAGATGCTGAGAAGTCCGAGGTCACTCTGCTAGGTCAAGTGTTGCCTTCTGGCTTCCTCATATAAGGGGAAAACATGAGCCTGACTTTCCTTCTCTTCTCAGGACACCAGTCCCACCATTGGGGCTCTCCCTATGATCACAAAGCCCTACCTCCACATGCCATCACATAGGAATTAGGACTTCCACATGTGAATCTGGGGAGGACACAGCACAGTGTCCATGCAGTCTGTTTTTGTGGCAATAGATATTAATATGGGGGAGGGGAAGGAGGGAGAGATTATGAACCAATACACAAAGAAGGAAATAACTGTTGGTGTCAAGGTGCTACTGATTCTTTTCTTATTTATTTATTTATTTTACATCCCAACCATAGTTTCCCCTTCCTCCTCTCCTCTCATTCCTTCCCCGACCCCCTCCACCCTGCTCCATCCACTCTTCTTCTGTTTCTGTTCAGAAAAGGGCAGGCCTCCCATGGACATCAACAAAGCATGGCACATCAAGTTATGGTAAGACTAAGCACCTCCCCTTGTATTTAGACTGGGCAAGGCAATCCAATATGAGGAATAGGTTTCCAAGAGTCAGCCAAAGCATTAGGGACAGCCCCGCTCCCATTGTTAGGAGCCCCCCAAATAGACCAAGCCACACAACTGTCACATATACGTTGATGGCCTAGGTGGGTCCCGTGCAGGCTCTGTGAGCTCCTGTGAACCAGGTTTAGTTGATTCTGTGGGTTTTCTTGTGATGTCCTTAACCCCCTGGCTCCTGCAATCCTTCTTCCCGCTCTTCAGCAGGATTCTCTAAGCTCGGCCTAATGTTTGGCTGTGGGTCTCTGTATCTGTTTCTATCAGTTACTGGATGAAAGCCCTCTGATGACAATTAGGGTAGTCACCAATCTGGTTACAAAGGATGGCCAGTTCAGGCCACATATTGCTAGGAGTCTTAGCGGGGTCATCTTTGTAGCTTCATGGGAGTTTCCCTTACATCAGGTTTCTACCTGACCCTGAAAAGCACCCCCTTTCCAGTCACTTCTTTCAGTACTCTCCCTCTCCACTCACCCCTTCAACCCGATCCCTCAAGGTCCCATCCTCACCCGTCCCCAGTCCACCCAGGAGATCTCTTCTATGTCCCCTTCCCAGGGAGATCTACGCATCTGGAACCGTTCTTTCTTCTCTACACAATTCTGTCATCTAGTCCTCCCTGGGCCCTCCTTGTTACCTGTGCTACTGATAGTTAATGGAGGGTGATAGATAACAAGAGTCAGAGTGGCTGGTGAGGGAGCATGTCAGAGGACATTTTGCTGAGATCAGCACTTCTCTCCCAGGTGGAAGATTGTTGGTGATAGCAAATCCATGTCTCTGTTACTTCGTCCTATATTTAGAAGAAAATATTTGCTGCTGGCCTGCCAACTGTATCCCTATGGCTGTATATCTGGTCCTGGCTCTTCCTTCTGGGCTGCTGAGCATCTATCTATATACCCAGCCAGATGCCCTATCTTAACCCTTTCCATGCTAATGTTCCCACTGCACCATGCCACATCCTTCACTCACATGGCAAGCCCCTCTGTTACCTGAAAGTGACTGTTAGACGTCTCCTGAGCATCTTCATCCCCAGGCTAAACATGCCCACCTCCCCAGCATCCTACCCCACTCTGGGGATTTCCTCCCTCTCCACTGGCCTCAATTATCACCTTTGTAAAGGGATCCCCAGAGGATGGCTCATGTAGCTGCTGCTAGACGTTGTCTGTGACAATGCTGTTAGCCCCTTGAGTACATCATGCCTCCCACTTTCCTGCCTTTCATCTGTATTCCTGCCCCTGCTTTCCATCATGCTGAGACTAGCTAGGTCTGGGCCATTTCCAGACACCATCTTCTTTTCTCTATCTGATGGGTCAGACGCTACTGTAGACCTAACCTCAGGCCCATCTGGAACCGTTCTTTCTTCTCTACACAATTCTGCCATCTAGTCCACCAAAGTTTTTTTCTCAGGGTATCTTTTCTCCTGCCACGTTCCAGCACCATGGTCTCATCAGATCACCCTTAATAGTCCATCCCAGGGGACGGGCAACGTCTCCACCAGACAATGTCTAGAGGTAGCTAAACAGGGAGCCATCCTCTGGGGACCTCTCTGCAGAGGTGATAATTGAGGCCAGTGGAGAGAGGAGCAGAAATCCCCAGAGCAGGCTGGGATGCTGGGGAGAGAAGAAAATGCTGCTTAGCTGGCATCCAGTGCCTACTTTCAGCCAACAGAGGGACTTGCCCTGGGAGTGGGAGATGTGGCGTGATGCACTAGGGATGTTAGCGACACAGGAGCAAGCAGAGACTAGGGAGAGGATCCAAGAAGGAAGGGAAGGGGGTATTACACAAGCATTTCAACAATGCCAGGCATCACGAGTACAGTGACAGGAAACTCAGACCTGGTCCTTCCTCACAGAACGCATAGTTTACCTAGGGCATGCACACCTGCACCCATGGGCTTGCCCTAACACCCCCAGTGTTACCTTGTCTGGTTAGGTTAGATCCATGACAGTTGGAGATAAGGTCTTCCCAGATGAACCGAGGCAGAAGGTTTGGCAATTGCTTTGATAATTAGCAGCAGTAAATGAGAAGTGTGTCTAGGAAATCACACTCTCTCTCACACTATCTGCCTTAGGAACTAGAAAGCTTCTGGGCTGGACTCTTACCTGTGGGTCTAACTCAAGACCAGAAGCACCAGAGTAAGGCCAGAGCTGGGGTGGTAGCCTTGCCAGGGCTTGCCTCTGTGCCTTTTGGATGCTGGAAATTCTCTCATTGTGGCCTGTCTTATTCTTGTTACCTGTAGCTGATCCACTTCAAGTATCTGCATTGTCCTGGCCTTTGGGAGTGGGGATGTCCTGGCTGTTTGTGCAGGGAGCTAAGGTCACGTAGGCAGCACCCTAGAGGTCTGTGACAGGACAACTATCTGAAAGCTCTTGAGAAAGACCCTGGGCCAGACAGAAGTAGAGTGAACATGGTGGGGGAGTAGGTGCACATGCTCACTGGGACGTGTTTGTAACAAAACGAAGTGGAGAATGTTCTGAGAAAGCTGGATGTCAGATATGCTTGTAATCATAACACTTGGGAGGACCAGGAGTTCTAGGTCAACTTTGGCTACATAGAGAGTTTAAGGACAGCCTGAGCTACACAAGAACCCATCTCAACACACACACACACACACACACACACCACACACACACACACACACACAATGTGCTTGTTTTAGTGTTTTTACCATCAGTTTGTTGATGTCCTTCATCTAATGATCTCCTTTCTCTAAGTAGCATCTGTTCTTTGTCTTGAGCAGAACCAATAATTCCAACTTCAGAGACTTTACACGAGATAATGTAGGACATGTCTGGCATGGCTGATGGATGATTGTTATGTGGTAGCTGCTTATTGCTGTAATAGTCGAGTTGAGTTAAGGTCAGTTACAAGGAACTACCAGATGGCAAACCAGAGGGAAGCCTCTGAGAACACTGCAGCTCAGGCTGAGACAACCTGAAGATACAAAGAGCAGATCTGGGATGGCTGGAGGCAAAGCTCAGGTAAGAGAGGTGTGGAATCAGAGATACAGGTAGCATCCCTAGGCTGTGGCCTGGAATTTTTCTGGATTTTTAGCAGCTGTCTTGGTGAGCTGTCTTGTAGGAGGTTGGAGTAGGCAGAAATTGGATCACTGGGCCAGGATGGTTTCCAGAGCAAAGAAGAAACTCCAGATGACTCTAAGTAGCCCCCAGACAGTGGATGCTGGTCTGTGAGGCCCAGAGAAGGCAGCCACATACATATCTGATCCTTGGCATGAGGGGCTCACAGGCAAAGTGCCCTGTGGGCTCGCTCACTGGCATCCAGCACTCCTTCTCTGTGGTCTAGGCTGGCCGAAAACAGGCTCATCTATCTCATTGTTTCAAGAATGCTTATCTAACAACTTGAGTGCTCATAAATGACCAGAGTGTCCCCAGGCTACCCACAGCAACTTCTGTTTCCGTAGCTCTGGCCTTATTGCCTAATACACAGGTGTGGCAATTTTTCCTAAAGCAACCATGTGAGGTTTATGTTGTTCCTACTCCACAGAAAGGAAAAGTGAGGCTTATGCAGGTTAAGCAACACTGTTAGGACCTTACATCCGGGAAATGGCAGGGCCAGGATTTAAAAACTGGTCTTTGAACTGTACAATGCCACATTCTGTTCAAGAACCAAGATATTCCAGCTCCTGTTGCTGATAACAAATTACCCCACAACTTAAGGGCATAGGGTATTCCCTGGTTAGGTTCACAGACTCCATGGGTCACAGACAGGGCACAGGAAGAATGATCTGTGTCCAGTTTCCAAAGTCCAGAGTCTCTCCAGTGTCTAGGACACCTAACAGCTCATTTACTCCCATGTCCAGTGTCTGAGGCTGTTCCTCTCTATGCAGGCCTTTCCAAGAGGCCTGTCTGCGTGGACTTATTTGTGCTTCCTCCCCACCTGTGGGTGAGGCGATCCCTAAAGGAAAGCAGGAGGGAGTAGTCCTGTCGTCTTCTATCTCTCAGCTCCAGAAGATAGGAAGCATCGGTTCCGTGGAGTTCCACTCATCAAGGTTGTCTGGAGCCAAAATGAGGGGAACAGATTCCATGTTTGGACAGAAGATTAGCAAAGCTTTGAAAGAAGATCTATGGCCAGAACTATTACTATAGCTGGCTACTTCTGGGAACTCTGATACACCACACAAAGGAACCTGAAGCTTGGAGAGTCAGCCCACGAGGCCAGACTGGTACTAACGTGATTTAGCACTCAGCTTACTGAACCCATGTAGCGTTTGCTGGGTAGATGTAGCATACTCGAGTCTAACAGATCTGAGGGCTCCATGATTATTCTTCTGATTTCTTACTTACTGTTTTCTCTTTTACCCTTACAGATAGAACATCCCGTCTTGGGTAAGAAGGGGGTTTGGTTCTCAGCTTTACCAAACAGGAATGGCATCCCATCATCAGCGTCTGCTTCTTACTTGGGATGAGTCTGTGAGAACACGCTAGAAAGGCTCTCAGGCTTGGAACCTCCGTCAGAGCCAGAAGTTCTTAGGACCCTGTTGCCTTCTCTTTGCTTTGTCTAGCTATGCTCAAAGCTTGGTTTTTAAATTTTTCTGGAACTTTCCAAGGTCTCTTCCTATAGGCTCAGGGGATCCTGAAACTGGATGATGATGATGATGATGATGATGATGATGATGATGATTTTAGTGAGACAGATCTCACTATGTAACCCTGGGTGGCTTCAAACTCACAGAGATCTGCCTACCTCTGCCTTCCAAATGCTCAGATTAAAGGCCTGCACCACCATGCTGTCCTTAAACACTGTTCTTGAGGCTTAACTTCAGGATTACTTTCAGCTCCAAATCATATAGGAAAACATGGGCAGAGCCTCAATAGTGTGCTTTGGATTGTGCGTTTTCTATTTCCTTCTTTTTCTTCCACCTGCCCACTCCCCCTCACCCCCCTCCCCACCTTCCCTACTCCCCCACCCCCACCTCCTTCACTCACAGCTCTGTTCTTTATAGCTCAGCACTCCCCTCCTGATCCCCAGTTGTGAGAGAAATTACAGTTTTGACCTTGTTTCCTGCTCGGATTGCCGCTTCAGGAACTCTGACCTCAGCCCAGCTTGAGGGAGGAGCCTGTATCGTGCTGCAGCAGAGTTAGGTGAAAGACCTGCTCTTCACCCCTCTGAGCCTCACTTGACATCACTCATGTGTAGAAGGCAGGGACATCTCTTGCTGCCTCTCACCGAGGGCCGCTGTGAAGACAGAATGAGATCCAGATAGGACGGGGTTTCTGCAACTCTTACCAGCCATGTGGTGCTCCGCGATGTCAGCAAAGTGGAGGGTGAAAATAAGCAGCCAGGCAACCTTCACCTTGATACATCGCCTAACTGACCACAGGGCCTTGAGAATGAAGAGGAGGCTGGCGTGGAGGGAGAGGAGAGAGGAAAGAGAGACGGAGAGAAGGGAGTGGAGAGGTGTGGGGAGAAGAAGAAAGAGAAAGTATCACAGGCAGTACTCTGCACTGATGATGGCATATGGCAGCCAACATCAGGACCACATTCCAGCACAGGGGGAGAATGCTGTTGCTGGAAGGATGCTGTAGGGAGTTTCTCAAGCTTCCTGTGTCTTCTTCACTGGCCAGGAGAATCCTGAAGACAGAGGTTGAGGCCAGGCAAGGAACACCCACATAAAGCGGGCCTGGTGAAGACAGCCACTGCCTGCCCCTTTCAGAAGTGCTCAGGCCTCTTTCAGCAACACTCATGTGTTGAAAACCAAATGTTGGTTCTCAAACCACAAAGACTTCTCATTACAAGGAAATTCAAAAGTGTACAGTAAAGGGAAAACCACACAAACAAAGAACTAGACAACTAAAGAACAAAACAAACACTCCCCTTCCAGGGTGTTTTGTCTGTATATATGTACAGGTAGAAAATACCTCATAAGATCAATGTGAGTTGAGTTTTGGAAGCTGGAAGCTGGTAGCTGGCTGCCCCTCCCTCTTTAACCACAAAGAACACATTTCGCCAGTAAGCACCCCAGTTTGGCAGTGATGTGAGGAGCAGTTGCTCGCTGTCTGGGTGCACTATGATGTGTTTTGCCCTGTCCCATGTAGGGCACTTGGATGGTTTCCTGGCTTCAGTTAGAGCCAGTAGGTAATATGGTAAACATCCTTGTGGCTTGATCTCTTCATGCATCTGTTTTTATTTCTTCAGTGTGTATTTCTAAAAACATAAGGAATTTTTTAAAAGAAAACTTCTGGAAAAACTTTAAAATGTTTTCAAAATATCTAATTTCTTCAACTGCAGCCGGGTTTGATGGTACATAACGATCGCCAGGCGGTGTTTGCAATGTTGCGGAGGAGGTGTGGCTGACTCCGCCCCATCTCTCCACTGACTGACACCATGAGAGGGCGCTGTCATTCCTATTTTAGATATGGGCAGCTGGGGAGGGGGGGTGTCAGTTGATAAGGTGCTCTTCTCATGGGACCAAATACATGAGGGAAGCAACTTAGAGAAGGATTTGTTTTCACTTGCAGCTCAAGGGCGTACAAGCCCGTCACGGTGGAGGAGATGGTGGCAGGAGCCGAAGGCGGATGGTCACGTTGCATCTGCAGTTAGGAGGCAGAGAGATCCAAGCTGGTGCTCAGTTCCCTTTCTCCTGTTTATTCAGTCCTAGAACTCCGTGGGACAGTGTTGCCTGCATTCAGGGCAACTCCTCCCACCTTTGTTAAAGCTCTCTGGAAACACCCTCACAGACATATCCAGATGTGTTCCCATGGTGATTCTAAACCCAATCAACTGACTAAGGAGATTAATCACCAAAGATGGGCAACCTGACTTGGTTAAAGTCATGCAGCCAGGCATCACCAACTTGATACTCCAACCCATCTTGGGCAAGCTCAGGATGCCCTCTTCTCTGTAAGCTGCTCTGCCTATACTGAGCATCCTGGGCAACTGGTATCCTAGGACACACCTGATTCATCTTCCTTTTCTGTCAAGCTACATGTTCCCTTTTGGCTTCTGCTTCCACAGGCTAAAGAGGCTCCAAATGACTGAGAACCAGCTTTGATTAATTAGATTTTTGTTGCCAAGGAATTAATTTGCTTCTCCACCCCCTCCTCCTGCTCAAAAAGCACACAACAAAATGATTTTAGCAGCGGGGATAATTAGAAAAAATATGGCATTCATTTGAATGGAATGCAAATATTTTGGATTTTTTTTTATTGTTCTTAGGACCACCAGTGTGGAAAGAAAAGAGGATAAGGCCTAGCGAACCTCAGGGGAGCAGACACCAAGCTGGCCGCTCAGGGCTACTTCTGTCTTTACCCTTTGGAAATCTAAGAGGGACAGCCTTGAGATTGAACCTGAGACTAGCTGAAGCCCTTTGGAATTGCTGAGCCTCATGCACTAGGGAGGGTTCCTCAGAGGCGGAGGCAGAGTGTGCACAGGCAAAGGCAGTTGGGGCTCTTCCTGATATCCTGCTCACAGGGCCGTCTTGACTTCTCTGAGCCTCGGCACGGGTTCACACTTGTGGCTTTGGAGGGAGGCTGCACCGATGAAAGGCAGATGTGCTGGGGGCAAGGCTGACCTCACCTGCAGCTTAGGCTGCAGACCTGGGCGCTGGACTCCTCCATTCACTCACCCCCCGTGGATCTGTGCTTGTGGTCGACTTTTGATTTTCCCCTGTATTGTGCTGGAATACCCCTTAGTTGCTTCCTGAGAGAGGAGTCAAGAAGATGTGTGGCTCACAGTATTTTAAGACTCAGCACGCTTTCCTTCTGCTCTGACCAATTCAAACCACAATTTCAGTCCAGAATTGTGGGTGGAGAACTAGAATCTTGAAAGCATCTTTGCAGATGTTTCTGCTACCACATGCTGCTCAGTGTGGCCCAGGCTCACTCTGTAAGCTGTGTGCCATCCATCTGCTGTGGGGAGCACAGAAGAGAAACGTTTGAAATTTTTATGTTAATTTGATTGAGTCCTTTTTTTGTCTATTGAGGCTGATAGTCAAACTGTGGGTTTTTAATTTATGCATCTTCCCCGAATTTATTTTTGCTCGTAATCCTTTGGTGTTGGTCGTTAGTCTGTATTCTGTTTTGTAGCGCTCTCTGGCAGACTGAGAACAAAGTCCGGTCCTTGGCCATATCTTAGGATGGCGCTTGAGAAATAATGTCCCAAGATGCAACTTGGTCCTGAGAGTCTTTGCCCATCTGGGCTTGGTTTATAAGTAGTTTCCTTTCAGGCTTTTTGGTGTTTGGTTGTGAATACAGGGCTTCAAAACCTTAATGGGATCTTCTGCGATCCCAGTAATGGGCCCATGCAGCTCCTTCAGCCAAGTGGTTCATTCATTCAGTCACTTGTTCATCCTGGTCTTAGGGCTCTTCTTTAGGAATTCTCTCTGGCCGCTGCTCCTCCTCACTCCCAGTGAGTCTTCTGCTTTACCCTCATATGTTTAGTCATTTCTTTTCTTCTTAGACTTTTCCAGCTTTATCCCCAACTCTTTGAATATATAGGCTGTCCTGTTTTTAATTTAAACATCTCTCTCTTATCCTTTCTCACAGTTGTCTGTTCCTTTGGGTGTGCAATAGCTGCTTTTTTATTTGTTTGTTTCACTGATTGTTTGAGGCAGCATCTCACCGTGTAGACGAGGCTGGCCTTGGACTAACAGAAATCTGCCTGCCTCTGCCTCCTGGTGCTGGGATTAGAAGTGTGTGCCTGGCTGCACAATTATCCTTTTAAAAGGAAAATTACCCCACGTCTTTGCCTCCTTGGCTGTATCTGTTTCCTTCACCTTCCTTGCTGTTGGTCAACAGCCACCTCTTCTCACATTGACTCTTTCCAAAGAGTGTTCAGGTCATCCTTCATATCTGATAACATGGCATTACAGTTCGGATGGATGGTTTTCTGTATCACCACGGTTTGTCTTCTAGCAGGCCTTGGTCTGGGGCAGTTGGTGAGGAGGCTGGTATTCAGGAAATCCAACTTTCACCGTGAGTCTCTTGTTTGGGATTGTTCAGTTTCTTCAGAAAAGGATTTCCCCAGAGGAAGGATGGTGATGGGTGGGGCAGCAGAGGTAGTTAGCTGATGCTCTCTGCATGACCAGTGAGAAAGCCAAGCCAGGGCTCCTGGGTTGACTCAAATGGTCTTCAGCTTTGCCTGCCCTTCCTCATGGCTGCTTTGATTGAATCTTAAATTTCCCCAAGATTCCGGGGCTGGACAGGTAAACATTTATTGAAATCTCACACCCATGGACATCCCTTTCTAATTCTCTTTACCTCAGAAGAAAAAAAGGTCAGCATCTGTGGTCAGTTGCCTATTTGTTTATTTTTTCCGAAAAGGTCTCACTATGTATCGCTAGCTAGCTTGGAATTCACTATGTAGATCAGGCTGTCCTCAATGCATAGAGAATTGCCTGCCTCTGCCTCTCAGGAGTGCTAGGATCAAAAGTATGTACTAGTCCAACTATTTTTTTAAATTTTCTTTGTATTTATTCTTTGTGTCTTTCACATCGTGTGTCTTCATCCCATCCATCTCCCCATCCCTTTGTATCTACCCTCTGCTCTTGCAATGCCCCCAAATAAAATGAAATTGAAAAGAAATTTTAAAAAAGGAAAAAAAAAATCTTCTCATGGAAGCTGTAGTGTGACCCAGTGAGTCACGCCCGCAGTAAACCCTTTGTCCATATATCTTTACTTGCAAAGTGTTCACTGGGAAGAATGAAGGTCTGGTTCTAGGCCTCTGGTTTCTGCTACACTATCAATGCTGGGCCCTCACCAGGACTCCTCTGGGATATCCTGTTGCTGTCCTGTGTCATTGGAGATCCTGCAGTTTTGGGTTTGCAGGACAGGCCCCTTCATGTGCTCCTGAAGATCATAGACCGGGCGGATGTCGAGGAGGGCCAACTCATAACCCTGATTCTGGGCCTGGGTAGCTGCAGGGTTGTTCAGCCAGCCAGCTCTCTCCCCTGTCCTCACCCCTAGGGTGAGCTCTCCAGCATAGCCCCAGCTAGTTCAACCCTTGTAGCAATGAGCGAGGGGCAGGCCCAGTTCTCCTGCCTTCACACCCTCAGGGTCGGTTCTCCTACACAGACACCTTCAGGGGCAGCTCTACTGTGTTGGCCAGGCAAGGTACAGGGGCCACTCTCCTGAATGCTGTAGCAGCTGGTGAGGGATGGGGACAGCTCTCCTGCTCTTATGGCCTCAGGACCAGCTCTCCCACCCGCCACGGGTAGTTGGGGGGGGCCTCTCTCCACACCATCATATGGCAGATGAGGGGTGGGGTCAGATCTCCCATGCTCACATCCTTGGGCTGGTTCACCCACACCCCTGCCAATAGGGTCAGCTCTGCTCTGCTGCCCAGAGAAGGTACAGGGCCCACTTTCCTGAGTGTTGCAGCTGGTAAGGGGGAGGGTCAACTTCCTTGCCCACCATAGGTAAGCTCAGCTATTTTTAAGCACTTATACGTTCAGAGCTAACTTTTGCAACAGTGAATGCTTATGTATCCATTAGTTTCAGACAAATAAGGACTTCATCACACAATGTATAATTGGATGGGGATGTCTCCCAGATCTTCATCCAACTCACTGGTGAAGATGGGGGAAAGATAGGATTGAGCAAGATCAAGGAGAGAGCTGGTGGTGTGTTACTAAGGTTTCTTCCTGCACTAATGAAGACGGACATGGTGGCTGCCTCACGCAGTGGGTAACCTGGTGTTCAAGTTCAACACTGGGATAGTCAACTGCGGTTGAGTGTGACATCCTTCAAAAGGGTGAGAGGGTAACCTGGTGAGTTTTGTCTCCATGAGTCACACTGCTTGCTGTGATTGCTTCTTCCCTATTGCTCATTAAAATGGAATTTGGAGAAAAAAAAAGAAATCACCCAGTACTTTCCGACTTGTCTGGAGATTGGTGCTCAACTTGTTAGTGGTGGTTTTGGAAATACGGGTCATTATCCTTTTTGAAAACAGCATCTCCTGTTTGGGACCCCTCTTCTGTTCTCACAGTTCTAACAAGGATGCTGAAGATGTTCTCTCTGCCTGTGGTTATCTGCAGTGTGGACCTGACCTGTTAATCTCATTTACACAACCTTAGACTATCTTATCTAGGTTTCGGTGTCTCCTTAACCTGCATATTATGTGATTTCTGCTTTGAAAATCATTGATTTGGCAGTGAAAATAGAAACTGAAGGAGATGGCAGCTTTTGCTTTCTCTTTTTCATTCTGTGAACATGACCCTGAACCAGGCAGCTGGTTTCTTCTGTGTCTCAACATTGATTTTCATCAAGGAAGACAATAAGATCACACTTGGTTGGAGCTTCAAATCTTACCCCGGGATCAATTTCTTTTACTTAACTCCATCTTCAACTACCTGGAGAGAAAGCTCTTGTGTTGACTTGACAGCATGTGCCCTGGTAATTGCCCAGCCCCAGGACTAACCACATCTAATGCAGAAACCCTCCAGCAAGAGCCAGAGCCTCCAAGTGCCCCAGGTGAGGGTCCTGTGGGAGCCAGCTGAGGTCAAAGAGATGTCATCTGACTTGGAAGGTGCTGTCAGCAGTAGCCTTGACCACATCTCCTTGTTTGTTATGGTCTTCATTCCAGCTCCACTGGTTTTCTGTCCTGCGGAGGTACTCCACCTGTCCCTGCCCGAGGCTCTGTCTTTGGGTTCTTGACACTTGATAACCCATGCTTTGCCTAAATATCCTCATTTGCAGCAACTTTTCTTCACTGTCATGTGAATGGGTAGTTTGCATAGCAGTGGACCCTGACCATGCTAGGCAAACTGTCCCACCACCACCACCACTGCATTAATCTGTCACCTTTATGTCACATATCTTTAGTAGAAATGTTCTTTTGCTTGCTTCCTATGCCCTCCTCTCTCCAGTATAAACTCCAGGGACTTCACTTAGTGCTCAGACCAGAGCCGGGCTTACAGGATGCAGTGCCTTCATGGAAGAAGCCAATGAGGACAGCTTTGCCAACCTGCCAGTTTTCCTCAAGGTCATCCCTGAGTACCACAGGGACACCCCGGGGATCCCATCCTACACTCTAGAGAAAGCTCACCCAGTGACTGCCCACGGACCACATTTGGCATTGTCTGTTTTCATAAATAAAGTTTCACCAGAACATGGTCATGATCACTCCTTCTTACATAGCATCCGTGGCAGAGCTGAGTGGTTCTGGCAAAGCCCACACATTCTGCAAAGCTGGAGTATTCCGTGTCTGGCGTTTAACAAAACAAGGTTGCAGACAATTGCTCAGAGGGAAGATTCTCGGACTCCCTTTCTTCTGTGTGAGTTGGCGTGGTGGCGGCAAGCTGCTTTGTGGCTTCTTGTGCGGAACAGTCTCCTTTGTCCCAGTATTCGGTGTGGGGCCGGATCTGTTCACCGAAGTGCTGGCCTTCTCAGGCTGCTTCATTCCACTTTGACCTGTGTTACCCAGAGAAGAGAGAACAGTGTGTTTTCTCTAATTAGTAATTATCTGGGTGAGTCACAGTGTGAGCCACTGTGCCTGCCTGTCCTCTTATCCAGAGGACGAGGTTAGTGAAATACCTTGGTGGCACGAAAACTACACTTTCAAGTGTGAGATTTTATTATTTTTATTATTTCTCTTTGCTTAGATCTCTGTAAGAATCATGATGTTTCCAAGGCAACACATTGCTTGGGGGAAATCGGAGAATATTCCCGATGCAGAGGATAACATCCAGCTAGCAGACACTGGTATCCACACACAGATGTCGGTGTTCAGAGGGACCCAGCTGTCTTGATTAGGATTGGGAAGGCTTGGGTTTCATAGTACAATGGTCATGTTCCCATCCAGCAAGTCTGAACACCCTACTTCACATGCAGAGAAGGAACAGGCTGACAGCAGGGTGCAGGCGGTGGCTCCTGGTTTACCTGTGTGTGTGTGTGTGGGGGGGGGTGACTGTCAGTTGCCGCTCATTGTCTCGCTCAGGCGAAGCACACACTTTTGAGTCTCATTTCTGTTGTGCATGTCTACTGGGGACACAAGCTTCCTCTGTTTTTCATCCCAAATATTACAGAGTTGTTCTAAGTGCCAGACTGTTTTCTCAAGAAGACTCGTTTCTTTAAAAATCTTTAAAATGTCGTTACAAAGACATTAGTGTAGAAAACCATGTTGTTACTTAAAAATATCCAATCACCTGACTGAGCTAACCTTTACTCGCATTTCAAGCCTTCCCAGACTTTGCTCCAAGGACTGAAAATAAACATGTATTCACACTGGATGCACAAGGTACAATACATACACTGTTTTACAAACTGCTTCCTTAATGACCGAACAGGACGCCATGAGGGTTTTCTCACTCTCCTGGAGTGAGGTGGTACAGTGGGTAGTGCATGCTCTGGGCCCTGTGACGCTGTGCCAGATGGGATCCTGTCAGTGAGCAACTCTTTGACCTGGAGTTATAGAGCTTCTCTGGTGCCTTGGCATCCTCCTCTGTGAAGTGATGTGTCAGGGAGGAGACCCATGGTGTTAGGTTGCTATGACAGTAAAACATGTAAAGACACACTAGACCTCAGCGCAGTGCCCAGCACACGGACCTCCCAAGATGTGCATTGCTGGCATCTTCCAGGTATCACATCTACCTACAGCACAGTCGTATTGGCTGTGTCGTGTACGACTGCACTGGTTTGGAGCCCTCCTCTCTGCTTTCCCTTTGGTGGTGTGGTGTGTAATGTGGTGCAGCTCTGTCCTGTGTTTTGATGAACCGCAGACCTAGAGTTATTCACTGCACATGGGTGGACAATGGAGAGGAACCCAAAGGTCTCAGGGGAGGGGGTCACGGGAGTGTGGGAAGGGAGAGCAGATACTGTAGCTGTGGTGCTTAGCAGATAAGAGGGGTTGCTGGGCCCATGCATGAGCTCTATGGGGCCTGATCTTGAGTCTCCTACTCTGAACATTAAAAGCAACCTCCTCAACATCTGGAGAGCTTACTACTCAGATATGAAATGAAAATCCTCTGTCTACCTCCTTGGGTCCTCATGAGGGATGGATTAGGTCATTTGTCTAAATAAATATTACATGTGATTAGAAATTGGGAGCTAGCATTTTACACACACACACACACACACACACACACACACACACACACACACACACTGTTTACACATGGCTATACATGTTCCTAGCCTATTGCTTCAACAATCACTTGGTAAATTGTAAGTTTATGTCTCTTCTCTTTCTATTTCCATTGCCCCTTGCAGGGTAATAAGCTTCTGACTCACAAGCTGTTGTTTTATTTTTAATCTTATTTTTCTTGCAGACAGGGCTCACTGTACAGCCTATTCTAGCCTTAGACTTGCTATGCAGCTCAGATCAGCCTACCAGTACTTCTGCCTCCCTTTCCTGAGCTCGGGGATGACAGGCACATCTGGTCTCAAACACCCTTTCGTACCCTGCTTATCCGTCCCTCCTTTGCCGGCTGGAGCCACAGTGGGCTCTACCTACTATGGAAGCAGGAGGCGGGAAAGGGTACGGCTTCGTCCTGTTTGTTTCTGGGCACTACCACCCATCATCCCAGCCGCCCAGCACCCCATCCCTCCACCACACCTGCCCTCTGTCACTCCAGTCACCTGTCACTCCAACCACGCTGCTTCCTTCACCGTGGCAGCGGCAGCTCATTTCAGTAGAGCAGTTGGCCCTGGTTTTATTTTCCCCACATTCTCACAGCGTCCTCATCAAACCACCCCGGGCTGTGAGCCTCCCTCCTCACGTGTGTGGCTCCATCTCTGAGGGCCTCCCTTCTGTTCCTGGGCTCCTGAGGGGTGACAGTGCTTCCTGATACCTGTCTCCAGGCAGCGTCAGCAGTCCCTTTGTCTTGCAGTTCTCTGATTCCTGGTGAAAAACTATTCATGTCTCCTGATGTGGTTTCCATTTCCTGGCTGGACTTTCTTTGGTATCCTGTCCAAACTTCACTCTGTCCAAATGAGCCAGTCGAGAAAGGAATGTTATTTTCAGGAGCAAACTTTGCTCTAAAGGAAGGATGTGGGGTGGTAGCAAGCCCTGGATTCGGTCCTCAGCTCTTTAAAAAAAAAAAAAAAAAAAAAAAAAAAAAAGGAAGGATGTGGGTGCTGTGCCTGTCCCCTGGCTCTGGACAGACTCCCTGTTGCACTTGACATGACCTAGCATGCCCCAGGCCCAGAAGATGCCCTGGAGGCCTGGCACCTAGTGGCTGTGCTTTGGGGCTGCCACCAGGGACACAGGCAGAGCTAAAGCCTCCAGTGACTGATCGCAATTTGGAAGCAGAATGGTCAGTCATTCCCATGAGAATGAGAGAAAAAAAGTCCCGTGTGGGAAGGGTTAATGCCTAGCAGAGAAAGATGGGGCTCTGGGAGAATGGTGAAGTAAAAACTAAGAAGCTCAGTGTGCAAATGTCACCAACAGGATGGAGCAGGGGGAGGCAGGAGTCACAGAGACTATTAGCCTGGGGACTGAAGGAGGATTCAGTCCCCCTTACCTGCTGGTAATAAAAGGGCAAGCACAGTAGGTGGGGCAGCACCACTTCCCTGCCCTGCTGGGGTGTTTCCAGAGCCTGTTTGAGACCACTCACCATGGCCTCCTCAATCAGATTCAGGCCAGCCCCCCCTCCCCCACCTCCACAGCCTTCTGTCTGTTTGTCCTTCTCTTCTTCCTCCTTTCACCCCTTCCCTCCCCCACCACCCCACCACCCATCTCTCTCTCTCTCTCTCTCTCTCTCTCTCTCTCTCTCTCTCTCTCACACACACACACACACACACACACACACACACACACACACACACCTTTACGCATGAGGCACACTTGGCCTCAGATGAGACACGCCTTTGCAATCTACCCTAAAGCCATGATCCAAGCAGATCCAGCCAGTCAGGCTTTATGAGCACAGAAGAGAAAGTGGCCCTTGCCCTCTGAACTTCAGTGGGTGGATCCCAATGTGAGCATTTGGTTTTATTGATTCAAGGAGCCAGGTGGTGCTGCTAGCCTGGGAGAAGGCAGGCAGGGCCTCTGGTGAGAGGAGCTGGTGTGTCACCATTGGGATGGATGCCTTGTGTGGGCATCTGTGAGTTCCTGCCCTTGACCCAAAAATAGATTATCCTGATTGAAAAGAAGGCATATCCTTTGCTTTTTGGGAAGGGAGCATCTCCTGCCTCCACGGAGATTCTTTGAACTAGACAACTGTGTCATAATTTCTGTGTCATGGTCAGCCCTACGGGTAGCCAGGTCCTCACTTCCCCTTGTATAAAATCTTTGTCATTATGGTACCTTCAACACCTTGAAGAAACAGATATTAACATGCTACTGTTAGCAAACTCCAGCCTCCATTCCTATTTCCCCATGCTCTCCGTTAAAGACCTCTTCTGTCCCAGGATCCTATCAGGGATGGCACACAGCACTAGGGAGCTGAGTCTCAGTTTCTATCTTTCCCTGGTTATGATACCATGAGGAATCCTGGCCAGGGATTCACAGGCATCCCTTAATTTGAGTCTGGTGATGTTTGTCGTAATTAGAGTGTGGATTATGGATCTGGGATTACCGGGGCACCTTTAGCTCAGCTGTGAGACACACTGACACCATTAGCTCAGTTCATCAGCGATTCTGTGAGCAGAGCTCAGGGTCCAGCTCCAAGGACCCTCCTCCAGGATGGAGCCTGGATGCCAAGATTGTGGATTGCCATCAGGAAGAACGCTGTGAAGGGGTGGGCTAGGGATGGGCAGTGTGTGTATTGGGAAGACAGCCTAGAAGCCATGTGGCTGACAAACTGGAATGCTACTTTCTTCTCTGACCCTACTGAACTTACATCCAAACTCTCACCATGTTCTGTTACTTGTGTGGCAATGCCTCTGACTATGGTGAGGCACTAGAGGCTTCTTGGGGTTGGTACTAGATTTGATGAAGTTATTCTTAGGTTTCTATTTACTCGGAGTCTTTCTTTTCCTTATCTGTGAGTTTAAGACGGTGACATGGTACCTCCCACAGGATTAATTTGGTTTATTCCCATAAAGCACTTGGAAAAGAATCTTAATGGTAAATACTTCACAAATGCCATCCACCTTCATTAGCATGGTTATTACTGAAAGGACTTTAAAGGGCAAAAATTATAACCATCCCTGTAGTCCTGTGGCTCTGATGTCTAGCATGCTGGGCATAGGGAAGGAACCCAGGTATTTGTGGAAGTTTTGATCCAGGGACCCTTCAGCAAATCAAAGGTTCCGGTGAACACTTCACGCATTGCATTCTTGCTTGTGATGGCTGGGCTGTTAGACAAAATAAAAACAAACCAAGACAAATCTCCATACAAAAAGCCACAACTCCATTGGGAAAACGTGGTCATGGTAAGTCTGTTCCCATGAATTGCAATATCATCAACTGAAATCTTTAGAAAACTGAGCAGAATCTGCCAACTGTAGAGTGTGTGTTGTTCATCTTTAATATGGCACTGGCTTCAGAGGCAGGCAGCTGGGCTCCACACTGGGAGGGTACCATACTGGCACAGGGAAGGCTGGAAATGACCTGTCAGTGGACATCTACCTCAGGGAAGAAATCTACCAGCTTGTGGCAGCTGATTAGTAAATTTTCAAGATTTTTGCAAGCCAGATATTAAACACCAAAATTATATAAAAAATTATATAAAAATCAATTTATATAAACATAAATTTAAAAGAAAGGTTACTAGATCAGGAAGGTGGCTCAGTTCATAAAGTGATTGCTGTGTCAGCATTGGGACCAGAGTTCACATTCTCAGGGCCCACATAACAAGTCCAGAACAGAAGTGCACATCTGTAATCCCAGCACTGGAGAGGCAGAGTAGGGGGAACTCTGGTGCTTGCTGGCCAGCCAGTCTAGCCAACGCAAGAGTTCAGGTTCAATGAGAAACCTTGTCTAAGAGGACAAGGTGGAGAGCAAGAAAGGAAGATAACTGACCAACCTCTGGCCCCCACATACATGTACACACATACATGTTCATCTACACACACACACACACACACACACACACACACACACACACACACACACACACACGATAAAAGTCAATACAAAGTCAACTATACCCAGACTGACTATAGATAGTCAACTATGGAGTAAAAAAAATGCTAGGTAATAGTGTGTTCTTTTTGCTCCTTCATGTTTAATGAATGCTATGTTGGAAGTTGGAAGTTGGCCCTGGGGCAATATTTACATCACAGATACAGGTTTTTAAGTGACAGGTGAGTATTCAATACAGAGCAATGTGCAGAATCATATTGGGATTGTAGAACATTTAAGATAAAATCCTTTGTAACTGTGCATTAATTTCTGGAAACTGAGACAGCAAACTAACATAGATCTTAAGGTATAATGCAACAAGAATCCATTCTCAGTTCTGAATCTAGAAGTACAAACTACAGTGGGTTCTTGAGGAGAATGCATTTGCTCCCATCTGCTTACAGCGACTGCCCTGGAGTTCCTGACTTTGTGACCGTACCCCTTCCATCTCGGCCTGCATATATCCTTTTGTGGGCCTTCCAGCCTGGGTCTATCATATTAGGATACTTGGGATGGCCTAACAGACTACTCAGAAAACGAATATAGTGTCGTTTGAAGAGTCTTGACTTATTCCTGTCTTCAAAGACCATTTCCCCAGACAAGGTATCATTCCAGGGATTAATAAAAAAATTAGTATAGTGCAAATGCTGTAATTAATAACATATACAAACTCGTCTTAAAATGAATGAGTGGATGTTTGCCAGGCACACAGGAAGGGAAGACTGTACACAGGAGAATTCTTGCTGTGGGGTCCTCTGGGGATTGTAATGTGTTCCCTTGTGTGCTCGCCCCCTGGCTCTTTGACCTTTGGTTGGATGAATGCATGTGTTCACATACACATACCCTGCTATTGTTTGAGCTGCATTTGGGGCTAATGTTGGCTTTCCCAGAGCCACTCTGTAGCCCGCCATTCCCAAACCAAGTGGGAACCACCAAAGAGAAAGCACTTTTTAACCTATTGTGGACAAGTTTGGCTTCTCAAACAAAAGTGCATTGTGTGTAACAGACACAAAAATGGCTGCTTCTCCCAGAGTCCCCTTCTGCTCCCTTTGACTCCTGTCCCCTCCTCCAGGAAGCTCATTTAAAAACTATTATTGTCTTAGCTCAGAGCTTGGCAAACATTCCTAGGAAGGGGGCAAAAAGTAAATATTTAGGACTTGTCAGTTTACATGTCTGCTGCTGCAGACACCCAGCTCTGCTCTTGTAGTACAGGGTAGCTTCGAACAGTGCCAAGTGAGAGGCATGGCCGGGTCCTAGTAAAATTATATGAACACTGAATTTTGAATCTCATATAATTTTCACATCATAAAATCTTTTATTCCCCACCCCGACCACATAAAGACATACAAATGACTGTTAGCTTTAGGGGTAAGCAGGCACCAAAAATGGCCTCGACTGGGCCTGTAACTTACTTAGGCAATAGCACCTAACCTGTGGAAGTTTACTGCAAGATTTAAAATCCCAGACCTTCTGGCTCTCAGAAAGCACCTTACAGGCAACGAGTCCATAACTCCCGCCATCATCTCTAATTACCATTCAGTGTCCTTCGGGGTTGCTCTCCCACAGTCCTGGAGCCCCTGTGGGTGCAGCAACACTGCCCTGTGTCTGCAGACCCAATCATCTCGCCTCCCCATCCAGCCCCTGCTGATGGCTGGAGTTCTTCTCCACACAGGATAGATAGCACCTGTCTCCAGCAACAGGAGTCTACAGGACACAGTTGGAACTAGGAAGCACAATATCAACATATCAGGGTAATTTCATGCTCTACTTGTCTTGGGCTGATATTAACGAAAATTAAATTTTGTGCTAATCAGCCTTAGCATTTGGTGTGCACGGCACTCAGGTTTCTGGTCTCCGGAAATGGTGGTTAAATTGTATTTACGCTATTTGTATGGTATTCAAGTAACAGGGACACGCTTTTACCAACAATTAAACTCCCTGGCTGACAGATGTCACCAGGAGCAGACATGGCTGAAGGCATGAAGAGGTGTTCCTTAGCAAATCGAGGCAGAAGAACACAACTCAAGGAGCACAGGTCATTTTGTTTTCCTGCTTTCCTTTGGATGGCTGTCTGGAGGTTCAACCAAAGCAAATGATTTTTCTTTATGCTTTCCTTTGGTTCTTCTTCTTTTTTTCCCTACTAGCTGTGGCAGATATGTTTGCAGAAACAAGCAAGGAAGGATCTTCTTCTTTCCTGGGTGTGAAAAAAGGAGGTGCTTGGGAGTGTGGAAACAGTATCTCTTGCATATTAGATAAGAGCAGTTGACTGGGATGTTAGGGTGGGCAAAACAGTTCCAAAGAAAGGAAGGTGCTGGGTGACTGAGACTTGCCTGATTCCCAGTGTGTCCCTGTGAGTAACCAGCAGAGGTGCCATGTGGACCGTCTCACGGATCTCATTTCCGGCAGCAGGTAAGAGCTGCTAAGTACCAGGCTCCAGATGGCTGTCTCCACCATCTTCCTGCTTCAGCCTCAATTGAAAAAATGCCTCTATAAGATCTGGCTATAGAGCGTTTTTTAAATTAGTGACTGATATGAGAGGGCCCAGCCCACTGTGGGTGGTGCCATCCCTGGGCTGGTGGACCTGGGTTCTCTAATAAAGCAAGTTGAGCAAGCGATGAGGAACAAGCCAGTAAGCAGTATCCCTCATGGCCTCTATATCAGCTTCTGTCTCCAGGTTCTTGCTCTGTTTGAGTTCCTGTCCTGACTTCCTTCAGTGATGAATAGCAACATGGAAGTGGAAGCCAAAGAAACCCTTTTCTGTCCAAATTGCTTTTGGTCATAATGTTTCATCGAAGCAATAGAAACCCAAACTAAGACACTTTGCAGAGTCAAGCCAAATGTCTGGTGCTGTTGGTGTTCAAGCCTGCAGCCTCTCTTTACCTGGTGACATGGCTGAACATCAGCCAAGGAACAGCCCAGCAGAGGCCTCCTACAAACAACTGCTCTTCCTGCTCTCTATGTTGGGGGATAGCCTCATGCCGGGACACTCTTGTGGGCATTCCTTGGGACCAGGGAGGAGAGGCAACACCAGCTGTTAAAAGACCAAAATGGAACAGGGTGTGATGCCTACTGGTACCTAGCCTTCTTTTTCCACCTGCTCTATCCAACTGATAGGGCCATGGCTGGCATAGATGTGGCCTCTAGGACTGCTCTGAGAGATCTGGCATCAGCACATCCCCGTGTTATGTCCCACCCCCAGTGTCCCAGCTATAACCTTTCTCTTTCCCTCCCGATCAGGAAGCGTAGCAGAAGGTTTGTGCTAAACAGGAAATGCCTGGACTTTGCCTGCGGAGCCTTTCTCACATTCACCCTGCAGAGAGCAAAGAATGGGAATGACAGGCACTTCTGCAGTGTTCTGGGTGATTCGTCTTCATCAGCTCACTCAGTTTCCAAGGCAACCCTGTGACACAAGTACTCTTGCTGTGCCCCTTATGCAGGAGAGGCAGTTGAGTCAAGGAGAGAGCATATAGGGATTTTCCTGGGCTTATACTGCCTGTGAGTTAGCATCAGGTCCCAGGTGATCCAATGCGGGAGCATGTGCGTGCGAGTGTACACACACACACACACACACACACACACACACACACAATGAAAATTAATAGAAACTCCCATACTCCTGACTGAAGATGGAGATTCTTAATCCACAGTCACTGGAGCAGATATCTGTGGACTGGACCCAGAGACTAGATGAGGAACAGCTCTGTAGACGACAACAGGATAAGTGATAATTAAAAACAGACTCCTCTCTGCCTGCCTGGGTGCCCCCACGCAGATTAAACAGCACCAATACCACAGAGGAGAAGAGTGACAATATCCCAGGCTCTACAAAATCTCTCTGAGCTGAATGAGGTTAGGTTCTTGCCTCTCTGGTATTAAAAATGTTGCATTTCTTGCCATAGTATCTACTGGTCTTTATTTGTCTGCTAGGTTCCAGAGGGAGAATTCAGCCAGATTTCCACTTGCCCAGGCTTTGCCTGGAAATCACTCTGAAGTCATCTCCAGGGTTGCCCAGCTCACCTGGCATGGCCTGGGTGCATATGGACCAGGTTCCTGCCCAGGGAAATTCTCTCCTCTGCTCACCACTGCATGCCACATCTGAGTGGGTTAGAAGAGAGGTGAGGAGTGGTTCAGACTGGTCCCAGTTTCTTTCAGGTCTACCATTAAGGGCATGAGCTCTATGCAGACAGCTGCAGGGGCAGACGCCCCCAAGTCCAGGCCTGGCAAGGAGAACCTTGAAAGATTTTGTGCCTTTAGCTCATGGATTGGGTTCTCTGTTTCTTCTCTGTTCTGCTGTCATCTCTGGAACGTCAGAGTCCAGTTCAGCTGCTCTAATGTGGCCTCAGGGAACACTGGAATAAAGGACATGAGTTGTGCTGGCTAGTTTTATGGCAACTCGACACCAGCTAGAGTCATTTTGGAAGAGATAACTTTGATTGAGAAATGCCCCTGTCAGATTGGCCTGTGGTGCACTTTCTTGACTGATGACTGATACGGGAAGATGCAGCAGATGCTACGGGCAGTGTCACCCCTGGACTGGTGGTCCTGGTGCTATGAGAAAGTGGGTTGAGCAAGCCATGGGGAACAAGCCAGTAAGCAACGCTCCCTGTGACCTCTGCTTCAGTTCCTGCCTCCAGGTTCCTGCCTTGCTTGAGTTTCTGCTCTGACTCTCCTTGGTGATGGACTGTGATGTGGAAATGTAAGATGAAATAAATCCTTTTCTCTCCAAGCTGTTTTTTTTTTTTTTGGCATTTTTTTAAATCAACAGAAACCCTAACGAAGATACCAGTTAATGTTATCCCTATCCCCACTTATCTGCTGCCCCCTGGCTAATTAGCCTGGCATAAGTCCTTTGTATCATCAATATTCACATCTTAAGAAAACCCCCAAACATCTGGTGACTTAGGGATGATTCTGAGCAATGATTCCTGCTCTTTATGAAACTCCATAAACAGGCTAGCTCATATATTTCAAGGAGTGAAACCCACACTTTGACTTATCCATTGCAACTAGGATGTACCCCATATCGGTTACTTTTCTATTGCTGTGATAACACACCACAGCCAAGGCAACTTAGAGAGGAAAAAGTTTATTTGGGGCTTATGGTTTCAGAGGGTGAGTCCATGATGGCCTAACGGAGGCATGGCGGCAGGAATAGCTGAGAGCTGACATCTCAAAACCCCAGGCAGGAGGCAGAGAGAGCACTGGGGATGCTGGGGGGCTTTTGAAGCCTCAAAATTTGACCCTAGTGACACCTCCTTCAACAAGACCTCACTTTCTAATCCTTCCCAAATAGTTCTTCCTGCTAGGGACCAAGTATTCAAATATCTGAGCGTTTTGGTGTGTGTGTATTTGGGGGGGGTATTCTCACTCAAACCATCACATACCTAGACCTCTAGAAGAGATCTGACACAGGATTGGGTTTAGAGCAAGACACTGATGTCCATAGCCCCTCTCTGGCTGCAGGTCCCAGAGCAATGTGTTTCAAACCCCTAGAGAAGAAACAGGTCTATGTTGGGCAGGACATTTATGAGAGACTAGGAGTCTCTTTGTGGAGCAGGCTTTGTGGAGAAGGATTCTGGGGGTGGACTGTGCTCACTGGGAAGAGTGAGTAACATGGGCCCGGGGGTCAGGAAAGGGCGGGCTCCTGCCTGTTCAAATCCATTTAAAATGCATCATGGTTAATCTTGACAGTCAATATGAAGAGGTCTGCTGTCAACTGGGAGACACACCTCTGGGCAGGTCTCTGGGGGGTATTTCTAGGGAAGAGTAACTGAACAAAGACCCTACTTTGGAGCAGGCACCACCGTCCAGCCGGTGTCCAGAAGTGAAGGGGTCTGGAGGAAAAGAATGTGGCCTGCCTGCCTTCTCCTTGCTGGTGAGTGTGTCTATCGGCTGCAGCAGCTCTGTTGATACTGGACTCTGGCTTCTTCTGTCTCTCGTCGACACCTCCCAAAGCTGGATTTGGGAGCCTGATTTTCCAGTTTGGATGGAGCCTTACACCACAGGGGCACCTGATCTGTTAGCACCCCAAAGCAGACAGCATGACAGGGTGGCGCGGGCGCTGGGACCTCTACAGATCCCACTTTGAGCTACCTCTGTGACCTCACTTCCACAACAGGCACAATAAACAACAAAGTAGCTGTTCAGGCTCTGCACCAACAGGGGGCGGCAGAGAGCAGAGATGAGTCAGGCCCCAACAGATTTCATTCCCGTCATTCCTGTGTGTCTTTCCACCTTGTCTGGACCTTCACCAGGGCTGGGCAGCCTGTGACTCCTGTAGGCCTACACTCCTGACACTACTGTCCTCACAGCAGGGTGGTCTCAGAGTGCAGAAAAACACCAGACTGACAGACAAAGACTTTCACGGGGGGTCAGGAGAAGAAAGGCCTTTGTTGGGTAGTTCACTGCATTAAGAAGAGAAATAGGGAGAGAGAGTGTGATAACAGCAGAAAGCCTATAGGATCCCAGATTTTGTGGATGTTCTTTCTGTCCATCTTTCAAAGGATCAGGGGAAGAAATAGGTCTCAGAGTGCTTAAATGCCTTGCCTAAGATCTTATAATGAGGAAGGGCAGAGCCAGACTTTTGGCTCCTGTCTTCTGGGCTTAGACCCTGAAGCCCTTTCAGGAAGGAAGTGGGAAAGTGGATCTGGTATTAGGATATTCCTAGGGGGAGTTCTGTGCATGGAGGAGGAGGCAATGGCCTTTCTAGTACAGCTTCATCTCTCCTGATCACTACAGACGCCCTTCTGTGCTGACCAAACTCACAGGACATATCTGCCCAGCTAGGTGGATGAGGAGTGCAGTGGGATGCCTGGCCCTGCGCCAACCTTTCTTAGTACCCCAATTCATTCTTTTCTTTTCTTTTCTTTTCTTTTCTTTTCTTTTCTTTTCTTTTCTTTTCTTTTCTTTTCTTTTCTTTTCTTTTCTTTTCTTTTCTTTCTTTTCTCTTCTCTTCTCCTCTCCTCTCCTCTCCTCTCTTCTCCTCTCCTCTCCTCTTCTCTCTCTTTCCTTCCTTCTTTCCTCCCTCCCTCCCTCCTTCCTTCCTTCCTTTCCCTACTTTTATTGATTCTTTGTGGATTTTGCATCATGCATCTCAATCCCACACATCTCCCTGCCCCTGCCCTGCCCTCCACCCTTGCAACATCCCCAAATTTAAAAGAAAAACCAAAACCCAAACAAACAAAACAAACAAACAGATGGGCCCTCACTGGGGCTCCTCTTGGATATCCTGTTGTTGTCCTGTGTTGTGGGGATCCTGCAGCTTTGAATCTGTAGGGTTCGTCCCCTTCACATGCTCCAGCAGTCATAGATGAGGTGGATGTTGGGGTGGGCCAACTCAGTCTTGGTTCTGAGCCTGGGTGGTAGCTGGCCTGGTCAGCCTGCCAGCTTTCCCTCATCATCACCACCTCAGTGAACTCTCCAGCACTGCCTCGGCTAGCTCACCCAATGTAGCCTGCAGCAAGGAGAGGGGGCCAGTTCTCCTGCTCTCGGGACCTTGAGTCCTGCTCACCCATGCTCACACCACCAGGGCCAGCTCCACTGTCTTGCCTGGGCAAGGCACAGGGCACTCACCCTCCCTCCCTCCCTCCCTCCCTCCCTCCCTCCCTCCCTCCCTCCCTCCCTCTTTCTCTCAATTGCTATAGAGCGCTGTAGTGTGCTACAGCTGGTGAGGGGCAGGCCTAGTTCTTCCATTCTAGTGACCCTGGGTCCAGATCTCTCACCTGCCACAGGTAGCAAGGGTCCCTTACCCATGCCATCACATGGCAGACAAGGGGTGGGGGATGGTGTCAGTTCTGCTGTTCTAACACCCTCAGGGCCAGTTCACCTGCACCACCATCAACAGGGTCTGCCCTGTTGGGGTAGAGGGCCTGCTCTCCCATGTGTGGCTGCCAGTGAGGAGACAGGGCTGGTTCTCTAACTCTCATGATCCTGGGACCAGCCCTCTCACCTACCATGGGTAGCAAGGGTTGGGAGAGGGAGGGCATCTTTTCCTCACCCATGCCACCACATGGCAGACGAGGTGGGGTGGGGTCAGTTCTGCTGTTCTCATGCCCTCAGGGCTGGTTCACCTGCACTCCCAACAACTGGGTCAGTTCTAGTGTGCTGCCCAGGTGAGGTGCATGCCTGACATGAGGGGTGTGGCCTTTGGTGGCAACATGGGCCACAGACATCAATACAGACCCTGGCTGTGGTAGGACCTCAGACCCAGACATGGTCTTGGGCCACAGTCAGGGCTCAGACATCACAATGGCCCCAGGTGGCAGTGCAGGCCACTGGTTCAACATGGCCCCTACAGCACCATAGTCCTAGGACACCAATGTGGCCCCAGGTGGCAGTCCAGACTCCTGGCATTGTCATGACCGTCAGTGGTCTCGGAGCTATGGACATCAACTCAAACCCTGGCTGCTATAGGGCCGAGGACCCAGGCATGGCTCTCAGCAGCAGCCCTGGCAGTGATGACATTCTGGCCCCAGTAGACAGTGCTGACCACTCAACTCGGCATGGCCCTGGTGGCAGCACAGTCCTCGGGCACCAATATGGTCACAGGCTGTGGTCTAGACCCTGTGCATCCATGTGGCCTTTGGTGGCACCGTGGGCTACTACTGGACATCAACACAGACCCTGGCTGTCGTAGGACCACAGACCAGACATGGTCCTTGGAAGCAGCTGGGGCCAGATGTCACCATGGCCCCAGCTATCAGTGCAGGCCACTCAGACTGGCATGACCCACTGCTGTAGCATGGCCTTTGGACACCAACCTGACCCCAGGTGGTCACCCAGACCCCAGGCCTCTGCATCAGGAGCCACAGACATCAACTCATGCCTCCTCATCTGCTTCAGGACCTTGGGCCAAGATTGGCCCTTGGCAATAGCCCAGACATCACCTTAGACTCAGGCGGCAAGCAGGCCATTCGCATTAGCCTGTTTCTCACCCCCCTCACCTCTTCAGACCTCTCTCCCCACCCCATGGACCATTCCACCAGTCTCTCTCTTCAGCCTCCTCACTCTATACTCGATCACCATAATGGTGTCTGACTGCCCCACACCATAGGCGCCAGGTGGCACTGAGTTCAGTCGTGCCCCCAGCAGTCATAGTTGAGTCCTGCCCCATGCCAGCGACATGGCATGGAGCTATTGCTGTATCCTGGCCCAAGGCTGGAGTCCCCGGGCAGCTGCTGGTTGAGTCCTGTCTCCGCCAGCCACATGTCATGGCACAGAGCTCTTGCTGTGTCTCAGCTTGGCTCTGCCCATTTTTTCCTGTGCCCCATGAGGCTCTTATTAGCTCTCATACCCTTCACCCCAACATCTATTTCTTCTATTCTTAATTTTCTGAGCCATCTATCTATTAGGTGAAGAACAAGGTTATGGCAAAGGACAGACCAGAAAACACTAAAAAGAAACACATAGGAATGTCCCAGTGCTCATGGAAGTCACTGATATAACTGCCCACCCTAGGAGGGAGTTGTTACTGTGGAAGGTCACACCAGGAACAGGCTGATGATGTTGGAAAAATACACTAAAATTTAAAGGAGAGACCGGTCTTCCCGCCTTCCTCCCTTGACTCACATTCCCGGTCTGCACTGTTATGGCTTCACATAGGGTCTTCTCCTGAACTGTTGGGGTTTTTCACCGGGGAATTTTTATTTTTTTAAAGACAGGATCGTATGCAGTCCAGGCTGGCCTCCAATTTGCAACTAAGCATAACTTTGAGCTACTGATCCTCCTGCTTCCACCTCCTTAGTATTGGCATTCCAGGTGTGCACCAACACACCCAACTTACACGGTGCTGGGAACCGAACCCAGAGCCTCATGCACACTGGGCAAGCACTGTCCCAATGGAGGCACATCTGTAGACACTCACTGGTGATTCATTAGTGCCCAGGATAGTTAGTCCAGCATGACATTAGTTCATGTTGTGAATTCAGAGTGAGTGTATTAATTTGTAATGTTGTAAATGCATGTACGATGTTATGTAACATTATAGAGGGAGCTGTTATGGTTGATATGGCTTATCTGTTGAGTAGCTTGCGTGCCGAAGCCTTTGTCTGCTGGTGGTGCTATTTCGGGAGGTTCTGGAAACTTTATAAGTTGGGGCCTATTTAGAGGAAGTAGATCTTTGGGGGAAATATCCTTGGTGGCTTTATCTTGTCCCGGGCCTCTCCCTCTCTTTCTCTTTTTGCTTCCTGGCTGTGGTGAGTTGACCAGTTGTTGTTTTTTTTTTTTTTCCCATAATAAATTGCCTCCTTACAGGACTAGGAACATGGGCCCCTCTTGTCATGGATGGCAATCCCCAAAGCTATGTGTTGAAATTAATCCTGCCTCTTTAAGTTGTTTTCTTGGGAATTTCTGCGACATTAATAAAAAAGTCTAACCAACGAACATAACTGTAGTGAAAATTCTTCAAAAGCTTCATTTTAAATGCCAGATAATAAACTCTGCAGGGCAACAAAGCACGTGGCGGCTATTCCTTGCAGTTTGGGACACTGGAGGATTATAGAGACTAAATTGATTTTCCATTTATCAAGCTATGACAGGGCCCAGATCTGCTTTGTTTGGTTTCTTAGTTCCTTGCTCCTGGTCAAATGAACAGATTTGAATGTCCAGTGGCCCATGGAGAATATGTCATGCATTGCCCTCTCTGGTCTGGACGGAGGGCTGGGATTCCTCAATTCAAATTGCTGAGTGAGCCAGCTGGCCAGCTCTGTCCTGAAAGGCAGGTTGCCTGGAGTCCTCACAATTGGTGAGAGATTGCTTCCATGGTGCCCACCTGTGTGACAGGAGGCAGGGGCCTTTTCTTGTCTCTCTCCTCTATAACACGGCTACTTTTCTTTTGTCCTCCTCCCGAAGGTGAATCCCCAGGAAGTGTTTCAAAGTATTGTGTAAACAGTCTGTTACGGTTCTTTAGACACCCATCCGCCATCCCGTTCCACCTCCAGGTCCAACTGCAGGATGGTCCCTTTACCAGAACAAAGAATTAAGGGCAAAATAAGGAACACTGTTAAGTAGCCCCAGAGCATGCAGGAGCCCTCCCCTGCATGCAGTTTGAAGCTGATTTAGCCTTCATTTGTAGACCCTGAGAGCTCAAGTCCTGTGTCCCAGTAGGGTCTGGCGCCTCTAGATCTCTACTCAAGCTGCTCTCTGGCAGGGGTACCCTCCCTCTCCCCGATGCCTCTACAGGCTCTGCTGCCTTCAGGCCCCAACTTCCAAGCAGCTTTTCTGGAATCCTCCCCAGGTTGGAATTATGCTTTTTCTTGGGCACTGTGCATATGCACGTGTATTCAACACCAACTGTTTCGGATAGTGTACTTTCCTTCTTAAGGGACTTGAGCTCAGGGTGCGGTGCCTAGGAGATGGTTCTCTGCTTATCAGCCACACCTGGGGAGCATAGGTACCCCCAGGGGAAAACAACATAGTTTAATCTCCCCTGGTGACTCTAAGGCAGCCATTGTTAGAACCCTTCGGCACCACCCCCCTTTCGTGGGGACTCTCTTGCAGTTCATTCTTGCCATTCTTTCCCTGCCCCCAACCCCAAGGGGGAGACGAGTGCTCTCTAAGACAAGTCCTCAGCTCTGACTTGATGTGGTAAGCAGAAGGTGGCCATCCCAATTCAAATGTCAGCAGGGTCTGCGTTTTTGTTCCAACCCTTGAGGCCACCTGGCAGCTTGGACTGGAATTGGTGACAGATGTCTCCTGGGCAGGATGTACAGGTAAGCATATGGGTCTCTATTCCAGAGACTGGAAAAGCAGCTCGTGTCTAAATGTGGAGCTCTCATTTGCTGGGAGTCCAGTGAGATGGCAGTGCTCAGCCTCTGCTGCAGACCTGCTCGGGTCCTTCTCCCAGGACACCAGGCCATTGTGTCATTTTCGGTAGATCTGGCTTCTGTGTGTATTCTGGGCGTCGACTAGGTTTATTTGCTCCCAGGATCTCAAGGAGGAAGACAGAATTTGAGTCAGTGAGTATCTCCAACACATAACCCTTTGGCCATCCACCTTCTGTGGCTTTCCACACCCAACTGGAGCCCGTTGCCTACAATCTCCTGTAGACGAAACCTCTCCTACCTGTCCAGATTGAAAATGATGCTTAGAAATCTTTTAACCTGAGGTTGTTCTCTGAGGCCTCTGGCACACAGGGAAGGATAGGGCAGTGAGTGGTAATGGAAATAGCTTATTTTGGGCTAAACATGGATACCTTTTTTTTTCCTCAAGGAAACTCACAGCCTTTGGTTACTAAAGGGGTCTATGTCCCTCGGAAGGATAAAGACACTGGTATCCTCTACATCCTTTCTTCTACAAGGGATACAGCTGAAAGGCAGAGAGGCAGTGACTTTGTCTAAGATCACACTGAGGTATAGAGGTATAGCTGAGGCCTCTGGCCACCCAGCTGTCCTCTCAGGCCCTGCTGGTTCTGCCTCAGTTCTCCACTCCATCTGAGCCCTGTGTGGACCTGTTGGAGCAGGTTGTGGCTGGAACAGCTCTGCAGCCTTTGCAGACCTCCAGCCAAGGTGTCAGCAGCCAAGGCTTGCAGACACACATTATTCTGGTGTTTGCTCTTCCCCGGGGTGTTTAGGAGCCCCTACGTTTATGCCTATGCCCTGGTTTATTCTGACCGGACATTTCCCCCACTGTTGGTGCATTCTGATCCTACCTGGACAGGGCTGTTACAGGTCCATTCTCTTCAAACACTGTCAGCCATCTTCAGCCCTTGGTGTGCAATTCACCTTCGTTTGGAAGGTCAGATCAGCTTTCAAGCATTTTTACTTCAAAATTCTACGTTTTAAGGGTTTCTGGATATAGCTTACCATCTCTTGATCAACAACAGGGCACTCGGCAACCTGAGGCTTCCTTTCTGTTTGAAGCTCTAATGACAGGTGAACTAGTTAGTGTTATGGTAGTTGTGTTTCAACACAAAACCCTGAGCCATGCCTTCCCAGTGACTGTCTCTGCTGTCTTGTTTTAATGGCAGATGAAACAACGTGGACTAATGGTGACAGATGGGCACCAATAGAAGAGACATTGTGTATGTATGTGTGTTTGTACGTGGGTGCACAGGCGTTCGGGTGCATGTGTGTGCGTGCATATGGGGGCCAGAGGGCACCCTTGGGTGTTGTTCCTCAGGGCCTGCCTACTCTGCCTGTTGAAACATGGTGTCTCACGGACCCGCGGCTCACCCATTAGGCTGGCTGGCCAGTGAGCCCTGGAGAGCCACCTCTCTCTGCCTCCACAGTCGTGGGCTTGCAGGCAGGTGCCTCCGTGCCTGTCCTTGGCATGGTGCTAGGGATTAAACTCCTGTCCCTAAGCTTATGTGGGAAGCACTTTACCAACTGAACTATCTCCCCGGCCTCCAGAGGCATTGTTTCTTGTTGGGCTCCTGTGGTTTTTGTTCTTGTTGAGATTTGTAAATTTCCCCAAGGCAGGAATCAGGTGTTCAGTGTCCCTGCAGTGGGCACTTCCAAGCTGCTTCATCTGTCACCCTGTGCAGATCCTCAATGGGCTTTGCACCAGGTAATGACTAGAGAGGAATCGTGTGTGGGAAATGCTTAAGGGAGCACTTCCAAGCTGGTCAGAGGAGGTCTGCATCAGCTCCGAGAAAGGTGGCGGGGGAGGAGAAGAAGAAGGAGAGGAGAAGAAGAAGGGACTCCTCGCTGGTGAACAGCCTTTCTTTGGAAAGCACAAAGCTCATTTTCTTCTTGGACCCAGAGGCAAAAGTGGATGTGGCTTGCTCAAGGCCACATCTCAGAGCTGCAATTGTGTGATCAGAGGAGAGGAGGAGCCACAGGTCCCACCAGGACAGGCCCTCTGACCAGTGACGCCCTCAGTGTGCCTCTACCATCACCCCTAAATGGTACCTTTGAAGAGGAACAGACCCTGGGTTTATGGCATATATTCAGGCTGGGGCTGGAAGTTTGGACTTCTAGGGTCTTTTGATCTGGTGCCTGCTGCTGGAACGCGGAACACAAAAGTGACTTGGTGATACTGAGTCCTCACCCAGGCCCAGCCGCCCTGGCTATGTGTTTAAGATCTCCTGCCCCAAGCAGTTTTCTTAGATCTCCTGTTTCTCATTCTTTCCCTCCAATCAAAGGCACTGGGTGACCTCTCATGGAACCACACCCCTTCCAATACTGTGTCCCCTCCTGCTCCCCACCTCTCCCCACTCCTGGCCTGGATGCCCTCACTCCTCCTTCCTGAGTTCTTTTCATTCACTCACCCACAAGCTTGGCAGTAGTGACCCAGGTCTGTAGGGACATACGTATGGGGCAAAGGTGAATTTGGAGCCAAACTTCTCAGCAGTTTTCAGACTGGGATGACAGACACACCGACACCTGAGATCAGAATCGAGTTCTTCCACTCGCTGCTCAGAAGGCAGCAACTTCATCTTTTCTGCAAAATGAGGCTAACAGCGCTCCCATAGGGCCGTGAGAGGCTGAAGCGATACCGAGTATAAATTAACATCTCCATCCACAGATGGCAAGGGGAGCCATTGGAGCACAACTTTACTAGCCAGAGTTCAAGAGCCTGCATGTCCAGGCCTCCCATCAGTTCAGGAAATCCAGGGATGGGTGGGGGGAGCGTCATAGACATCCCTGCTTTCCTCTTTCTCACGCTGTCTCATAGATGTATCTAGGGACTATGGTGTGACACTTGGCCAGAATACTGCCCTCTGTATCTCCATTTCAAGTGAGACCAGGAGGGGAGGCCATGTGTGTGAAGAGGTAGAATGACCGTAGATGTGATACAGGGCTGGCTTCCTCTCTGAGTCCGAGGTCCAAGATTTAAACCTCATGTCCTTGCTATATCTACTGTCTGAGAGGGAAGCTTAACATTTAGAAGGCTTTCTGCCTTTGACACAGATGCCAGTACTGTGGCACAGTTCTTGCAAATAGGAGGAGCTTTATGGAAGGGCAGGTGACAAGGTGACAGGAGGCATGCTCACATCTGTCTCTCTGGCTGGCACAGGACAATGCAAGTGGCCCCGGGTGAAGGGCACTGCACAGTGAGTGGTCTCAGCAGGAGATCTTGCTGAAGCAGTTTGTACCCTGCAGTCTGGGTCAGGCGGGACTTGTGACTACTTCTTATGTTATGTCCCCAACTGTTGATGGCCTCCCTCACCTCTATTCCAGATTGGTGACACCCTTTTCACATTCCTCAGGTTCTATTCATGAGGACGTTTGGTTTCACTGGACTATCACGGTCTCTTTAGGCCATATCTAAGGGATTGGTCATGTTAAAAAAAAAAAAAAAAAGGAAAAAACTCAAATTGGTTTCTAAGAGCAAGGTGATTGCCACTTAATGGCTGGGTTTTAATCGTGTGCCTTGGGTGAGCCTCATTCTGCTTCAGCTTCTGCTCCTTCTGCTTCTACTTCTGATTCTTCTGCTTCTGCTCCTTCTGCTCCTTCTGCTGCTTCTGCTTCTGCTGCTGTTTCTACTGGTTCTGCTCCTGCTTCTCTTGCTGCTTCTGCTTCAGCCTCCTCTCCTTCTCCTTCTGCTGCTTCTGTTTCTGCTGCTGCTGCTTCTGCTGCATACCCTAACACTTGAACCCTGGTTACAGCCTCAAACTGCCTGGGTTCAAATCTAGCTCTGCCACTTTACAAGCTCTGCAGTGTTGAACCAGGGAGTTTACCTTTTATGGAAAGTAAGCACCCGTCCCCACCTCAGTTCTTTCGGTACAGCTTCATATATACAGTATTACTTATCAGTATGGAAACATCTTTGATGCTAGAGATAGCACCTGGTACAGTGCCTGGCACACTGTAAATTCCTTTTCCTATTCTTCCTGACTCCAGGACTATTATGGTATGTAAGCATTTGGTGCCAATGGGGTCTAGAGAGACACAGGACAAGGACAGAGATGTTCCTTTTGAGTGATACTGGAGCTGAATCCACATGGGAGATGGTTGAGCCTGGGCATGGGAGTGAGCAGCAGTGGAGATGGGAAGGGCTGAGCAACATCACATTTGAATAGCAGCCTGGGTGCTTGGAAGTATGCGGAAAGTGCTGGGATGAGTACCTTAGTACCAGATGGAACCTTTGTTCTTCTAAGGCCCATAGTCTGGAGGAAAACATACCCAGGTGTTCTGGCCAGATAGATATCAGAGCATCTTCCTATTCCTTCCCCAAGCTGTCAGCACATGTGGTCCACTCATGAAAAATCCACCCAGAAAATTCAGGCTGTTAGGTGTGGGAGCTGGGGAGTGAGGGTCCTGTAGTGCAGTAAGACCAGTGCAGTGAAAGAACTCTGGAGGTTTCTCAACCTCATCTAGAGATTCAGAACGTAACATTTCTCCCGGGCTGCAGGAGGCGTGAATGCCTAGCTTGTTTGGATATTTGCTGATACCATGCATGACCCTGAAGGGGACCATGTGTACCCTATCCTGTATAAGGCATGTAGATCCAAAGAGAGGGCCCCTCAAACCCACTCCTTGTAACAATACAGCCAGCTTTGTAGGTGTGTGCAGAGTGATCTCTGGTGAAGCTAATTCGATCATTGTCCCATCGGCACAGGTCTTAGGACCACAGAGAGGCCAGGATACACCGTGGCTGTGAGGAGAGCCAGCAGCTCACGGCAGGGGACAGTGAGGATGCAGAGCAAGTACATCCAACTGCAGGGAGCTAGTGCAGGGAACAGAGGAAGAGAATTAAATGCCTAACGAAAAGTCCGAGGTAATCTAAAGATACCAAACCAAAAAAGCAAGAGAAAGAGGGGCAACCAGGCAACAGGAACCAGTCTGATGAAGAAAATCAAACAAACAAACAAAAAATGAAGATATAGTAACTCTTAGAAAGAGCATATAGATGAAATTAGGATCGATGAATTAGAAGAATTCCCCAGAATATAGAACAAAAACAAACAAACAAACAAAAAACAAGGTCAAAGGAGTAGAAATTATGAGGATAATAACAATAGTAAAAACCTATAAAACAGAGCTTCCTGTCCAAGATCATTGGAAGGAAGACAAGCAGAAAATGGAATGAATAAAGAAATAGCAGTCAAGGGGAAACTATTAAACAGTCTTCAATAAAAGAAGTATGTGAATGTGAATGTGAAAGTCTCATTATATATAGACTTATAATAAACACATATGTATATGTAGCTTGATAACATTTATGTAAAATTAATAAAAATGATATTAGTAACTATATAAAATTGAGACTTTCACATTCACATAGTTCTTTTGTTAAAGGCTGTTTAATATTTTCCCCATAAAGTCTTAGGCTTTAAACCAATAGAAAAATCCAGCACCACCTTTAACAAGGAAAATAAACCAGTCACAAGGAGAAAGAGAAGCTTTCTTTGGCATCAAATTTACCTGCAACACCAACCCTAGAATGTGACAAAGGAAGACTTATGCATGCAGAGGAGCAAAAACAGAGACTACCTTCAGAAAATAACTCCATAAGGAACTTCTTCAGCCAGCTAAAGAGAAATTAGCACAAGATGTGCCACCAAGAGGAAGCTAAACATCCTGAAGCCTGCAGAGAACAAAACCCACAAAGTATTCCCAGGGTCTGATGTGGGCTGTGGGTAAGGCACGCCTGTGCATCCGTCTTGCTTCTGTTCTGTTGTGGTTAGAGATGTGGGGTTCCTTAGCTGGAGCGTGAACAATTCTCATGCAATTGGGGGCACGTGTGCTGTTCAGAAGCCGAAGCATGAGAATCCCAATACCCTCATTAACACTTGTGCAAGGGCTCTGCGTGAGAGGAAGCCTCGCAACAGCTGCAGGTAGCATCTGGCTTGGGTCCTGAAGTGGGCCTTTTCCACTGTTTTCCCTAACGAAATCTAAATCTTGAGAAGAGCAACTCCACTTGAGTCGGAGGTGAGTCAGAGGTGTAGACTCTCTCAAGGGTCTCTCAGTATCAAGAGCTGCAGAGATCGTGAAATCACGTCCTGCTCGCTACCCTCCTGCCTCCTGTGAGCACAGAGTTGGTGGAGCAAAAGTCAGCCAGGGGCATTTTTGTGAAGGAATTTGCACTTGGAGGTGAGAAGCCATCAGGCAGCATTGTGTAAATAGGGACTGACCTTTGAAGACAATATTAGAGAGAAGCCAGGCTAGTGAGTACAAGGGCTAAGCATTCCCTGGCTCTGCATTGCCTTCCCGTGGTTTGCGCTGTCTTCCTTCTCTGGCTGCAGCAGCAAGCCCAGGCCATTGGAAAGGCTCTGAACACACTGATGAGGGGCTGCTCACCTGAAACTCTCTGCTGTCCCCTGGGACTGGTGACTGTCAGGCAGTTCTTAGCCAGAAGTCACTCTATCCCCATGGTTCTCAACCTTCCTAATGCTGTAACCCTTTAATACAGTTCCTGGTGTTGTGGTGACCCCTAACCATAAAATTATTTTCATTGCTACTTCATAACTGTAGTTTTGCTACTGTTATGAATCATAACATAAATATCTGTATTTTCCAATGGCCTTAGGTGACCCCTGTGACAGGATCATTCAACTCTCAGGTTGAGATCCACTGCTCTATCCTAATAACATGCTGGGAAATTGCATGTCTGTCAACCTTATCTTTTATATTTTCCATCTCAAGTGATGCTCTACAAAATCTCCTATTCTCATGCAAAAAATGCAAGGAGCTTATACGAATTACTTTTCATGAAGAGCAGCTTAGGAAAGGAAGACTGAACTGTCCCTGAGAGTTCAGTGTAATGGTGGAAATATAGCCAGCTGGTCACATGGCAGCGGCACTCGAAAGGAGAGGACAGACAGGAAGTGGGGCAGGGCTATCAAGCCTTAAGGCTGGCCCAGTGACCCACTTCCTTCAGTAAGTCTCCAGAGGTTCTGCAACCTTCCTAAACAGTGCCCCCTGATGGGGACCAAATGTTCAAACATGTGAACAGAACATTAAAGTCACAGCATGACCAGAAGTAGTCTAAATTACAGTATGAACTCTTTCCCTTTGTGCAGATGCTACTGAGAATTCAAACATTGGGGTTCTCTGTTTGCAAAACCCAAGTAAAAATACCCGAAATATCTTCCTTTTTTGTTTCATTTTCTGCCTATTTGGAGCCAGAGAGTTCTCACCCAGATACTCAGGTATAATTTGTGATTTTAGCTTCTATTACCTTTCATTAAAATGACTGAAACCTCTTCAGCATTAGCACCTTCTAAGTTCAATTCAACAAAGCTCAAATCACCCCTATGTTCCGGTCCAGTTTACTTTCCTTCTCTCTCTCTCTCTCTCTCTCTCTCTCTCTCTCTCTCTCTCTCTCTCTCTCTCTCTCTCTCTCTCTCTCTCCCTCCAGGGTCTCACCATTTGCTCTGGCTGTCATGGAACTCACTATGTGGACCAGGCTTGCCTTGAACTCACAGAGACCCAGCCGCCTTTGCCTTCTGAGTGTTGTGATATTAAAGGCATGTTTCACCACGCCAGGCCCCATTTAAAAAATTTTTGGATTATTTTAAATACAGCTTTATTCTGATTCTAAACAAAAGAAAAGGGGATGACAGTAACAAACAAGATCTCACCACTGAAGATTTCGCTGTGACTGTAGCAGCAACCTTATCTTTGAATTCAGGAAGGAAACAACTGCGTTCCAGACAGTTAAATACACAAGTCTAAACTAAACTAAGGTATGTTTAACTGCCACATTGACTCAGAAGCCCATTCATCTCCTTCAGCATCCCATAGGAGCACATGCTCTCCATAGCTGAATGAGGAGGCTCCCACACTGACACCACAGGACTGTCGCCTGTAAAGCTGGACTTCCGATGCAGGTGTCCATCTGCACTTGCTCACAGGTCATCATCTTCATCCTGCAGGACAGTCATTTGAGCAACCTCTCCATCATGTGCCTACTCTGCTGCCAAAGCTGGGTCCATGACCACCTCATGTGGGGTGGGGCAAGAGCAGGCATGGCAACAAACTGCAAGTTAGGATCTCCAATGAGCTCTCTGGCAAGCCAGAGGAAAGGCTTTTCATGTTGTCGTTACGTTCGGCAGAAATGCCACAGTGCTGAAGATTCTTCTTTCGGTGGAAGACAATAGATTTTGCCTTCATTTCCCTCTTTAATACCCACTTTGTTGCCACACAACAGGATGGGAGTGTTTTCACACACACATACCAAATCTCTATGCCAGTTAGCTATGTTCTCATAAGTAACTCTAACGTTATAGCAAACTTTATAACGTAACACTAGTGTTATGTGTTTTGGGTCTTTTGAGGGGTCTGCCACCCAGGCCCCAAATAAATCACACATGGAGGCTTATTCTTAATTATCAATGCCCGGCCTTAGCTTAGCTTGTTGCTAGTCAGCTTTCCTTAGCTTTAAATTATCCCAGCTGTCTTTTGCCTCTAGGCTTTTCCCATTCTCTTACTTCTGTAGATCTTACTCTTACTCCATGGCTTGCTGTGTAGCTGGGTGGCTGGGCCCCTGATGTCCTCCTCTTTCTCTGCTACTACTTTTTTCCTCCCAGATTTCTCTTTTTATATATTCTGTTTGCCTGGCAGCCCCACCTATCTTTTCTCTTGCCTTGCTATTGGCTGTTCACTTCTTTATTAGACCATCAGGTGTTTTAGACAGGCGCAGCAACATAGCTTCACAGAGTTAAACAAATGCAACATAAACAATAGTAACATACCTTAAAATAATATTCTATAACACACTAGGCTTGGATGTAGTAGCCATCGTGCAGGCCCCCAAGTTTCTCCTGGCCGACTGTGTCTCACACATTGAACTTGATAGGTCCTCTGTTGGTGTGGAACATGAGGGTGCACCTCCACACCCAGGGCGACTACATACTCCACACTCAAGTGGCGCTCCATGAATGTTGTCTTCCTGGTGCAGCCGTCACTCACCAGGATGAGCTTCAATGGGACCTGAGCCTCTCCCTGTGCCCCAGTTTTCATTTTTGGCTCTAGAAGATTGAAAGGATTCAGGGATGCCTATAAAGTTAGCAAGTAGATTAGCATCAGAAGGCTTGGCCACTAGCTTTAGATACACCTCAGAAGTCTGTTCCCTTATTCTATGTTTCTTTTCAGTTAGCCACTTAGTTCATGAAGATCCATAACTTTCCACATCATGTTTTCAGGATATTCCAAAAGATTTCAGAATATTCCTGGCCTTGAACACCAACCATACAATTATGAATGTGGTTGAAAAGAAATTCCGTACAAAACAGCAAATATGATCCAGAAAAGCATTGCAAGAACAACAGACCACGAGGAAGTAAGGCTTTGTCCCATGAAAGTGAGTGTGGTCTGGCCTTTGGAAATCTGTTAATGATTCCACTCTATTAATAGGTTAAAGGAGAAAACCCACGTGACTGCCTCTGTGGATGTTGAATGCACATTTTTACAAAACTAAGCATCGCTTCCCAGTCAAAACTTACTTAGTGAGTTCTGAAAGCTATAAAGCACAAAGGACATGAGACAGGAAGGGCAACCTTGAATTTAATGGTATAATTATAGAGGCCTCTCCAGTAAAGATAACACAAAATGGACACGGTCCCTGAGGTCGGCTAGGATGAGACTAGATTCCTCGTCTAAGCAGTAAGATAAGATAAAGTAAAAGATTCAAATATTTGAGGGAAAGAGGCAAACATCCTGGTTATCTGAGGATGATAGAATTGTTTGGACTGTGTAACAAGATTAACTATTAAGAGGTTTCTGTCTTTTTATTATTATTATTATTATTAAGGCTTTGGGCACAAGGAAATATGCAGAACAATAACCCTCTGGTATGTAAATCACCACTGGTTAGGTAATGGTATTGAACTTTTGTTACTCTAACAAGCTCCAGAGACAGTCAAGGATAACGAGAAGGGTTTTACTTTAGTTTCCAGTTTTATAGGCTTTGGCTCCGATTGGTTGGGTTCACTGCTTTGGGCCTGGGGTGAGGCAGTCCCTTGTGATGCCAGTACATGACAAACCCTTCACCTCACAGTCAGGACAGGAGAGAGAAGAGGAAGACTGTTTCTGAAGGTACACCAGCTCCCGACAGCACCGTGGTCTGCAGACCAATCCTTCAACACGGGCGTCTTTTTGGGATATTCTAGATGCAAACCACCGCAGCAGCCAACAGCTGGAATTCGGACAACAGCAAGCTCTTTAACACACCTGGGGATAATGGCAGACAGGAGCTGTCAAGGCCAGTGCTGTGGTTTCCCCCGACCAAAGCACAGTGTCGGAAGCCGTGCCTTAGGGAAGGATGCAGGGACTGGATTGCTTATCTGGAGAGCAGGTTGATACAAAGTTGTTCCAGCCTCCCAACTGGCTCTCCTGCTTCCTCATTTGCCTTGTGATCTCCCACCCAAGCATTCCTGCCACCGATGCAGCTGGCTGCCAGAATGCACCAGAAGGGCCACATGACAGGCCAAGCAATTGAAGTTGCCCAGTCTTGGGCTTTTACCCTCAAACTGTGACCTAAACAAACCTCTTCTTATAAATTATTCAGCCTTGGGTGTTTTGTTATAGCAGCATGAAGCAAACTAAGACAGCCAATGTAAGGAAAACCACATCTTTATTATGTAAGCAAAAGAAGAATAAGAACTAAATACATTGTATCTCTAAGGTAGGCTCAATATTGTAAAGGGGGTATTTCTCAAATTAGTTCATAAATGTAACTTTAGTAAATAAAACACTGAGATAGTTTTGGTGAAAGGATAATTTGTTCTAGAATTAATCTGGAAGAATAAATGGAAAGAAACAGTCAAAAACTGAGGAATAAAAACATAATGTAGGGACTGGAGAGATGGCTCAGTGCTTAAGATCCAGAGGTCCTGAGTTTAATTTTCACCATCCACCCGTGATGAGATATGGTGCCCTCATCTGGCCTGCAAGGACACATGCAGGCAGAACACTCTATACATAATAAATAAATAAACCTTTAAAACATGTAAGGACAGTTCATTATTAGCACAAACTATAAAGCTCCAGAGACCCCTCCCCTTCTCAAAGTGACCCTGGGGTAGGTAAAGCTATCTCAGAGAATGGAGTAGAGAATGCATAGGAACACAGCAGAAAGGAGCCTTTTACACCACCAGCAACAATAGGCAATGGAAATATTGTGACAATTAACGATCCACTTAGAAGAAAAAAAAAAGAATGGCAAAGAAATATTAGAGCATGTTGTTTTGTAATCCTGGGATAGAGGAGTTCTTTCTTAGTGTATAACAAAGCCTCAGGCTGACATATTTGACTAGGTACAAATTCTGAATGTCTGTGGAACAAAAGACAGCTACAGAGAGTTAAAAAATGAGCGACAGACCCAGAGGAAGTATCTGTGATGCCTGTAGCAGACAGCGATTCATACCTAGACTGCAAGGACTTGGTAGAAAATGGACCAAAGGTAATGAGTTTGTTAAGGAAATAGTTGCTGACATAATAGGCAGACCTCAGACCTCACTGGGAACCTTAGCTAGATGATCACCCAGTAGCTTTCCTCCAGGCACTGATACAGGAACCTGGATTTTGTGTCTTTGCTATGTGGCTCCCAAGACTGAAGTAGGATACACAGCAGCACCATATTGCCATGACAACAGTCTTCATCCTTGGCCCAGCTGGAATGCCTCTGATTTCCAAATAAATGTCGTGCCAAGGGCCCCACAATGATGAACAGCCACAGTGTGTGTAAAAATGTGGTCAAAACAGAGAAACTCTTCACCCTTCATCCTTTCAGTTATTGCAAGATATTGACTGAGTGGGTGTTGTGGGTGTCAGGGACAGGGTCTCTACTCTCATGGAGTGTGTCCAGAGCATGCTGGGAAAAAGCCCTAGATAACCCATGCATACATTCTTCAGTATACTTTATGATGGACTTGGGAGATAAAACACGAGCCTTTTGCTAGGTGATGCTTTTATTTTAGTAAGGAAGACAGAGGAGGAAGCAGAAGACCAAGCAGATCTCAGAGCAAGAGCATTCCACAGTGCTACAGGTTGGGAAACCTTAAGCAACCAGCCCAAACCACCTCTCTTGGGAGGTGATGTCTGAATTGTGGCATTAGAGAGGGGTGCCAGCCAGTCATGTGAGCATCGGAAGGAACAGCATGTGATGCAGGGGAATAGTAGGAGTAAAGACTCTCAAGTGGGAGTGAACTTAGCATTCTTGAGTTACACAGAGAAGGTTGGCTTGGAGAAGTGAGCCACAGGGAGTTTGGGTAGTATCTACAATTGTTCTACAGGAGGAAAAAAGATAACAGGAGGCAAAGGAGACTCTTTTAAAAATGCTTCTGAAGTCTGTTGGGAAGCACTCTGTCTCCTGGCTAGCCTTTATGCCACAATTTGCTGACTAGTCATTTGACAGTTTTCAGTGCAGTAGAGTAAGTCAATATGCAGAACAAATCACAGGTCTGTGGACATTTCATCACCCTTGATTCAATTAGCAAAGTTCATGCCCACACATGATTTATCCTGGGCTGGCTTCACGAGAAACATTTCAAATCCAATAAAGACTTAAGTGGTTGTTGATATTGTTAAGTGCTGTCTGTTTTGGTCACTAGGTCTAGTTGTAATTTGGAGATGTGTCTTCAGTTTCCCATTAAAGCCCAGAGAGACCATTCAACAGAGCCCCTCACACAGGATCTGGCTGGCCCCTAGCCCCATGCAGTATAGACCAAAATATGCACACATGGTCTGTCTAAGACTTCTCCCCAGCATGCTCTAGACACACCTCACAAGGATGGTGTCCACGTTCCTGACACCCATGACATCAGCTCAGGCAATATCTTGCAATAATTGAATGGGTGAAGGGTGTGAAAGGCAAGGTTTTCTGTATTTTGACCACATTTTATATATTCTGTGACTATTCATCATCAAGACATTTCTTTGGGAACTGGAGGCCTTCCAGCTGGCCCAAGAATAGACTATCGTCATGGAAATCTGACTGTTGCTTTCCCATCTCACCACCTACCTCTCATCATACCTTCCTCTACCCTACCCACAGTGTGAACCACTGGTGGCTTCCCCAGGTCTTTCCTCCAGGCTTTTGCAAACACGAGTCCTCTGTGTGGAAAGGGCCACAGTGCCAGAGCTCAGCTTACAGACTAGCCGAGTAAACTGCTTACCCAGAGAGTCGTAGTTCAAATGTCACGGAAGAGCATTGCCTGACTGTCTCTCCTTCCATCCCTGGACACATCAAATTTCCCTGCCATCCTGTCTCCCTGCCTTTTTCACAGTGCTAGAGAAGTTCACAGTTTTATCCTGGAACAGTTTGTGCACAGTGTATTGTTGTGAGTACAGAGACAAGCCCTTGCTGGGTTTAATTTCAGCTCGGCCACTCACAAACTCGGGGGAAGCATTTCCTCTTTCTATTTCTACTTTTTCACGTAGAAAGTGCAGGGGGAGGGTGCTAGGATTGCTTCAAGTAGAGTTATGAACATTAAGAGAATAAATGACAAGTCAGAGCATTAGCTCATACCATTTGATGAACCCGTTTCCTCTATCACACCGTGCTCTTTATGAGACCCTTCCCTTTTTGCCTCCTTATGTGCTGGTCCCTGTTCTCTGTCAGATTCTCAATAAGTGTGTGTGTGTGTGTGTGTGTGTGTGTGTGTGTGTGTGTGTGTGTGTGCGCGCGCGCGCACCAGAGATGTTTCACTGAACCTGGACTGCACCAATTTGACTAGATTGGCTGCCTAGAAAACCCCAGGGTTTTTCCTGTCTCTATTAACCAGCTGCAAGAATTATAGGCATGCACCACTGGCCCTGGGTTTAAGAAAATATTTATTGTTGTTATTTTTAATTATGTCTGTGTGTATGTCTGTAGGTATATAAGTATGTGTATCCTGGGAAACAGGGCATTGGGTAATAGAGATAGACCTACAGGTGGTTGAAAGTCAACCAACCTGGGTGCTAGGAATTGAACTCAGGTCTTCTGCAAAATGAATACATACTCTTAACTGCTGAGCCATCTCTCCAACCCTGGCCCTGACCTCTTATTTTGTGGGTGCTGCAGATCAAACTCAGGTCTTCATGCCTGCACAACAAGCACATTGCAGACTGAGCCATCTCTCCCAACCCTTTTGACTCTTCCCCTACCCACTTCTTATTCTGCTATCGGATCAGATCCAGAGGGGTTTGTAGTTGGAATTTTCTTTGGGCCGACAATCAGCTCCCAAACAAAGACATGGAGACTTATTATTAGTTATGAATGCTCAGCCTTAGCATAGGCTTGTCCCACTAGCTCTTTTTAATTTAATTTAACCTGCTTCTCTTCATCTACCTTTTGCCTTGGGGCTTTTTACCTTTCATTCTGTATGTCCTACTTTCCTGCTTCCTCTGTGTCTAGCTGGCCCCTGGTGTCTCCCTTCTTTCTTCCCCTGAGCCTAAATTCCTCCTCCTACTTACTCTTCCTGCCTGGAAGTTCTGCCTATACCTCCTCCCTCACTATTGGCCATTCAGCTTTTTATTAGACCAATCAGGTGCCTTAGGCAGGCAGGTAAAACAACAACACATCTTTACATAATTTAACAAATGCCACACACACTTCCATAGTTAAACAAATACTCTGCAACAGGGATAGGCGGTGCAATTTTGTGGCCCCTCAAACTTCCCAGCAAAGGGACTCAGCATGATTGGAGGTATTCTTTGAAATACTGGAATTGGGGACGCCTACTCAGATGAACTGATATTTGTAGAGAGAAAGGAGAAAGCCATGCAAGAAAAATAAAACAAGCAAAAACAAAATATTGCTAAAGGAAATGTGTGTGTGTGTGTGTGTGTGTGAGAGAGAGAGAGAGAGACAGAGACAGAGACAGAGAGAGAGACACAGAGACACAGAGACAGAGACAGAGAGAGTGCCACATGGCCACAAAGTAGTGAAATAAGGGGAGACTCTTCTTAAGGAGTCCCAGGCAGGTATTTTTCTGGATTAGGAAAAACCAGCCATTGTTGGACCTAGTACAGCTGGAATAAGGAATTAACTGCTTCTGCTAGAAGCCCTCAGGCTATTGTTCTGACTTACTCAAAAGTTTCCCCAACCTCTGCTGAGTGTCAGGACTCCCCATGAGTGCCAGGACCCAGAAACATGTGCCAACAACCCAGACTGGAAGGTGTGTGGTGTCTCGAGAGAGATTGGCTGGGAGGCAAGACGCACAAGATAGCAAACAGAGGTGACTCTCGGTCGAGAGACTCCAGCCTAGCCGGGTGATTGATTGCCAAGAACCCGCCTTGATTTTGTTCTCTAATTATGGTGTTTATTTGGTGCATTATAGCGGACCTGAAACCCCTCGTAGCAGCCGGTACTGATTCTTGTTACAATGTCCTAATTAAGCTTTGATTTATATGCTAATTTTATTCCAAGTGTGTTCAAAAGGGGGAAAGTTATTAGACTTTATTTTGAGATTACATTCTAATCCCGAGGTCTGCCTGAAAGCCGCTTGCTTGTTCTGTCACCTTTTGTTTCTAGGATGTTGGTGGCAATTGTGATGATTTCCTCTGAGGGGAGAGATGATGAAGCGGTGAGGGGCTGTTTGGAGTCGGTGGGGCTTCTGCTAATTGGAATTATGTAACCTCTCGCCTTTGTCTTGACAGCTTTGCAGTGAGGCTTGGCTTGACTGCCCAGCTGGTTATGAGGGACGGGACGACTGGGGTGTGCCTTAGGGATGTCACAGGCTGGCGAACGCTGGGTAGGAAGGCCATTCCAGGAGGGAGGGATTGGATTTGGGAAGGTGATCGGAAGTGGGGCTTTAGCACATGAGCCCCTGGAATTGGTGAGGGTCACGCTACAGCAGCAAGGGAGGAGGCAGCTGGGCTTCGCTGCAGAAAGGATGCGGCTTTTTGTTTGTTTGTGGTTCCAACAAACAGTTATCCTATGTGGCTAACTTGAACTTTTTCCGTTCATGGGCTCAAAAGTTTTGTCATGAAGCAAATTACCTCAGATTAGAAGATTCATGCAGGTTCACAAAAGCCCTGAGATGGGACACAAACTAGAGGATGTATCTGCATGGGGGCATTTTTCCCCCTGGAGAAAACACTCAAGTTCACAGCAGATTTTTTAGTACTGGCCTTTGGCAGTGTTGAAAAATCCTAGGATGAGTCATGAGATGGAGGCATCAGGTTTGCGTCTGTCCTTTCGTCTGCTGCATCTGGCTGTGCAGTCCCTGCCTCTCTGCCTAGCCAAATCTCTGGGTGCAGTCTGAAGGAGGAGGGCCTGGGGAGCGAGGTGGCACTCTTCCCTGAGCTGGTCCTCCTGAACCAGCATGGGCAAGAGCACAGAGTCTCTGCTCTAAGCTGGCGGAGAGCACTATTGGCTTTCATGTTATGGGAAAGTAGCTTCTGACCTAAGGGAGGCTCAACTGGGAAACCCTGGAGACCCATGGTATCCCATGTCCTCCCTAACACAGCATAGCTCTGTACCTGACACCATCCTTGGCCCTACTGTTCCTGGCTCTAGAGATCCTCCCTCTAAACACCAGTGAGAATATAGGTGGTTTAACATGGTCAATTAATTTCACCTTCTCCTTTTGTGTTTAATATAGGCTCTGCATCCCACTGTGTTGCCTTCAACATCTTTAGTTTATTCTAGAAAAAAAAAATCTTAAGGATTGAATTCTGTAAAATCAGTTATTCACACTGTTAGGTGACCAGCATCATCTTGTTCACTGTCCTCACAGATTCTCTAGGGGAGCCTCTTGTCACCCCTATATATAGATGGAGAGACAAAGGCCCCAAACCATTGAGGCCACATAGCTTCTGCGTAATTAGTGATGATAAAACTGATATGTCAGTCAGGCTCCGAGTCTGGGCTCAGCGCTGTCTCTGGCTGGTTCCTTTTTTCATGCTTGTTCTTTCTGTGTATATAGAACAGGGTCCCCGGTGTAGCCCAAGTTAGCCCAGAACTGGTGATTCTCCCACCCCAGCTGTCCAAGAGCTTGGATTACAGATACAAACCCTGCTCAACTCCATCATTTCCTAAATGTCTCCTTTGTAGTCTTCGCTGTAACAACCATGCACCTCTTCCCTGGGTGTGTAGACATGAGGTATGTGTTGGCCCTTCTAATCCAAGATTATATTGCTCAAGGGGATTCTAAGAACTGTTCTCTGACAAATCAGGACCATGCCACTTAACCCCAGCTGGTGACCTCAAGTTGAACAAGCCCTACTCATTTCTTGGTGCACCTAGGGAGGGTCTGCACTGCTGCATACCCCTGTGCAGCCAGAGTTTTGCATCTGACCCAGTTGGGTTGTGCTGTGGCTTCGGGAAAGTTCAGCACTTGCTTCAGATGCAGTGTGTTAACACCTCTGCTAGTCTTTCCTGCCTCCCTGTATTTTTAGCTTTACACCTTGGGTTCTGTGAACTCTTCCGTACTGTTAAAATGTTAGGTGGTGGCTGCACAGAGGAAGGGTATTCGATCTTGCCTCCGTCTTTGACGCTAAAGCAGAGGAGGTGGCTGCTCCACTAAGACTTGGGTGACCCATATGAGTTAGTCTATCACAAAAATGCATGTTTAAAAGGGCATTGGGTAGGTACAGGTGTATCTGTTGGTAGAGTGGTTGCCTAGCGTTCACAAAGCCCTGAGTTTGATCCCCAGCACCACATAATCCGGACATTGATGGTGGACATCTGTAATCTCAGCATTTAGGAGGTGGGGAGGCAGGAGGATAAGAAGTTTAAGATAATCCTCAGTGACATTGAGAGTTTGAGGCCAGCCTGAGCTACATAAGACCCTCATCCTATCTCACTTAAGACTGCTGTTTTTCAATCCTCTTTATCGACATTCAGACTGTTTAGTCAAAATGACCGCACATATCACTTAACATTTATACTTAGTGTGGTGGGTAGGACTTACACAACAGAATATCCAAGCACACTACCGCCATCTTAGTTTTCTTTAACTCTGACTCTAGTTTTAACTGCCTAAATCTGATGGTCAAAACAAAAGCATTGCAAACAAATGAACAGAAATATCCAACCTACTTTAATCAATTCTATAGACTACAATCAGCTGAGTTTTCAAGGCCTCCATTAGTTAGGATGCTCTAACCTCCCAGCCCCAGGTCTGTGGTAGACTTGATGCATCTCACCTGGCATGAAGCTCTCAGGTTGGGGCTGGGGTCATCTGGTCCTGCCTAGTCCCAGTCTAGTGAAAGAACCAGAAGCCCAGTGCAGTGTGGGGGATTGGATCTGCCCAAGGAGGGACTGAGAAGCCCGAAGGGACAGCAGCTGGTGTCGCTGCCATGAGGGCCCCAGGGGCATTGGGAGCTGGAGGTTGTGCAGAACCCATCTTGACCTCTAGTGAGATTGAAGCAAAGGCCACAAGTCTGTGCTACAAGACCAGGATCCCAAAGGATGCAGGGCCCAAGAAGAACAGGAGCTGGGCATTCCTCTCACACACTGCTTGGTGCTCTGTCCTTGGTCAGCCCTGCCTAGACACAAGCATACAAGGAAGTCTGGGAGACAATGGAGTTCCCTGTGTGGAGAGCAGAGGCAGGGTTCCTTACAAGTTATGAACAGATCTGGGACTAGACAAGAATCTGGAGAATTGGTGTCACCTGGCTGTGCAGACATGTGACAAGGAGAAGCCAGGTCTGCTCTCACCTTCGGGATTGTGCATGTTAACACTGGCCTCTGACACATCCCTGGGCCATGTGGGAGAAGCTGGCCCTTGCTCTACATACTGTGTGTTTACCTTCACCCTGATTCCTCTTTAGATTAGAAGATCACTTCTCCTTCATATACTTCCCTCAGCTGTCACCACAGAGTCTGGATTGCTCATCATGCTCTGTGGGCTGGGGTGACGAGATTCAAGGAGTCCCTTCAGGCTGGCTCTGTGAAGCCATGCTGGGGTCCAGTCAGTGGGGACAGGTCACTCAATGTTCTACAAGGAGAAATGGGTCTCATCACCTTCCCTTCACCCTGTCTTAGAAGATCATTTCCACCTGCTCCGGGATATGGCCATGGAGGTGGATGCCAGGACCTGGGTCACCTTCTCTGCCTTTCCATCCAAGAGTCTGAGGAAGGATGAGGAAGAAAATGAAGTGTAAGCTAGCATCTTGAGGTTTGATCTTCATGACATCTACAGATAAGCAGGAAGAGGCGTGTTAACTCACTCATCGCCTTACTTTATGTTGACTTGGCCTTAGCATTTCAGTATTCATCAGGGGGCTGGTAGGCTCAAGAAGGTGGAGGAAAGTTCTCATGGCCCTGTGTCTTTGCCTCTTGCTGACCTCATTCCCTTGGGAGACTCTGGGAAGGGCTGACAGACTTCAGTTCCATGCTACAAAGCTGGGTCTCACCTTGTTAGCCATTTCCCTCTCCCCTTCCTGGCCCTGGCCGGGGCCTTTTACCTGCTTCCCCCTCAGGCCTGCCTGGATTTGTGGCCTCTGCTAGTCAATCCAGGTCATGGCTAATGTTCTGCAACTCTTGCTCACTGGCACCACTTCTTCTAAGTGTAGAGGACATTGAGTGACTAATGGCAGCCAGCAAGTCCCAGCAATTCTCCTGTCTCTGACTCCACAGTTCTTGGGTCATAGGCATGTGTATGACCATGTCTGGCTTTTTAATGTGGGCTCTGGAGATTTGAACTTACGTCCTCAGGCTTACACAGCAAGCACCCTGATCCACTGAACCATTTCCTCAGCACTGTCTTGACCTTTCATTTTGTTTTTGGGAAAGTGAATGGCTTCTGCAGCTCAGACTGGCTTCAAATTTGCCTTGATCTTACTGCCTCTGCATCCCCAGGGCTGGGATTACAGGCATGTGCTACGTCATTCAGCTAGAATAGATTTATTTTTATTATTTTAGATTTTGGGTATCTGTGTGGAAGTATGTGCACGCTATTGCAGGAGCCCCTGGAGGCTGAGTTACATGCAGTTCAAGCTGCTTAATGTGGGTGCTGGGAATAGAAGTTGGGTCCTGTGCAAAAGAAGCACATGCTTCCAATGCCCAGTCTCTCTCTTCAGCTCCAGAATGGGAGCCTGCTGTGGGATGGTCTGTATGTCAAATTGCTCTGATTGGTCAATAAATAAAACACTGATTGGCCAGTGGCCAGGCAGGAAGTAGGTGGGACAAGGAGAGAGAATTCTGGGAAGCGGAAGGCTGAGGCGGAGAGACACTGCAGCCACCGCCATGACCAGCAGCATGTAAAGATGCCAGTAAGCCACCATCCACATGGCAAGGTATAGATTTATAGAAATGGGTTAATTTAAGCTATAAGAACAGTTAGCAAGAAGCCTGCCACGGCCATACAGTTTGTAAGCAATATAAGTTTCTGTTTACTTGTTTGGGTCTGAGTGACTGTGGGACTGGTGGGTGACAAAGATTTGTCCTGACTGTGGACAAGGCAAAAAAACTCTAGCTACAGGAGCCTCCTCCTCCTCTCTTCCTCCTTCTTCATCTCCTCCTTCTGCTCCTCCTCTATCTCCTTCTCTTTTTGTGGTTGTAAAGTAGGAACTTTTTAATGTTTTTATTTATTTTTTTGAGAATGCCATAGAATACATCTGTTCACATTCTTCCCCAGATCCTGAACTCCAGATTCCTCCACCCACCTAACTTCACATTTTTTTCCTCTCAAAATAAAAACAAAGACAAAACAAAATAAAAAAAATGGAGTGTGATCGATGTTAGTCAACTACTCCTGAGCATGGGGCCTGCCCTGGGTGTGCTTTATTATATACCCAGTGTCACTCCACAGGAGAAAGCTGACTTTCCCAGGAGCTGTCAATTGCAAATAGCTTCTTGGTGAGGGGTGAGACTTTGCGCCAAGATCCCCCAATCATACATCTTTGGTTATTTTACACAAAGCTAAACCAGCGACCTGGAAGAAGACAGTGTTTTGAAATGTTCTTTGAAGCCCATCATGGTAGTACACGCCTTTAATCCCAGCACTGGGGAGGCAGAGCCAGGCAGATCTCTGTGAGTTTGAGGCCAGCCTGGTCTACACAGTGAGATCCAGGACAGGCACCAAAACTATACAGAGAAACCCTGTCTCAAAAAACCAAAAAGAAAAAGAAAAAAGAAAAAAAAAGAAAGAAAAGAAAAAGAAAAAAGAAAAGCATTGATGGAGAGGTGTGAGCAAAGATTCCAAGTGAGTCTACTCATTGTCATTTTCAGTGATACCACTCTTGAGAAATGCTGGCCTGCTAGAATGCCTACTGCCTCTGTGGTCCTGCCTCTAAAAATGCATCTGACTCTCCCACCCACCCTAGAGGTGAGCAAAGATGAGCAGAGATGAGATGGTCCCTTTCAGTGCCTGGATGAGGTAGACCCAGTTAGCAGTGGGTACTGTGCCCAAAGGTGCCCAGGATAGGAGACAAGCCCCTGTGGTAGTTCAGTGTGTGAATGCAGGAGCCTAGACAGGGAAGGACAGGATGCTGTGTTTGGTGTTTGGACAAAGGCCAAGTAGACGGGGCAGGCAGTTCCTACTGCCACCCAGGCCCCTCTGGCATTCCCTCCCACCCTTGCTGATGCCTCATTCCAAATGGCCTGAACTTGCCTTCCCATCTTCACTGCTCTCCAAGCCTGTTGAGGTCTATGACTCTCTAACTGGGGGTCCCTGCTTCCTTTCAGCAACGCGGCCAAGGGAACCTCTAGAAACGCCCTTTGCAAACCTCCCTGGCTGACGGGCCTCCCGCTCTTGTCATCTCGGCACACCCTGGCTCTACTTGTTTCCTGACTACTCCTAACTCACTGTGGCCCCGGGGTCGTGGCACGTGTTATTTAAAAATTGTTTTCTCCCCAAGGACTTTCCCATGGCCAGATCCTTCAGGTCTGATTTGGATTGCTACCCTTCCAGAGCAGCCTTTCCTTGTCATCCTACCTATAGGGTGTCAGTCTCTCTACCTGCAGTCCCTGTGTATCACAACATCATACTTCATATTGGATGACCCAGAGTGTGCATCTGGTTCCCTGATTGGCTCCACTGTGAGGTGGGGGTGGGGGATGGAGCACTCTACCACAGTCACAGTAGCATTTCCAGTAGCAGAAACAGTCCTTGTGTGGAACTTGGTACATATTCATCCAGTCTGCTGGCAATGTGTACCCCATTTCCATTACATTTACACCCACCCTTTCTTAAGATATCTTGAAAACCAAAACACCCTCTACAATGCATGTAGAGATGGTGTCGGTACCCACCCCAGCCTCCCCAGAATGCTCCCCTTGGAGGAGCATCTTTCCTGTGATTCTACTCCTCTGCAGCCAGCGGGATGTGGGTGTTTCTCGGCAGGCTGTGTTTACAGTGTCCTCCCATGCTTGTAGAAGTTCCAGAGTCAAGGCCACGTAGCTGTCCACCCTCTGCTCCCACCCTTGGCAGCTGACAGAAAACTCCCACAGCACTGTCTGTTTCTGACACTGCTATATTGTTTCAATTCAGTGTGAGCTGGGTAAACATCTCCTCATGCCTACCCTACCTGCTCAGGTCAGCGTTGGGAGTGAACAGTGTGCGGAGTGAAGATCGTGAGATGTGTATTTGAGCAGAACCCACTTGGGGGAGGGCAGAAAGACCCAGAGTGTCACAGCCACCTCCCCTCCCATCACTCTGCCTGTGTGCTCTGCTGATGAAGATGTTGGGACCCAGAGAGAAACTAGAGGCGACATCCACTTGGTCACCTTCAGCAAAGCTGTAGAAGAATGGCATCTAAGCACCGGTACTGTGGGCTCCCTGGTGACAATGGAGGTGGGGTGTTGACTTTCCCTCACAGCCAGTCTCTGACTTCACTATCATCCAGCATTTATTCTTTCAAGAGTGAAACTCCAGCTGATTCCCAAAGGTCCAGAATTGCAATCTCATGTCATCGCAGTAAACATAGTGGGGTTTTCAAAGCTCGGAGCAGATCCACCAGTGTTGCTCCTGGAGGACAGGCTCATTAGCTTCCTCTCAGATGCATCTCCAGTGCCTGCATAGTTGCCCAGACTAGGGTTTGAGGTGCTAACCCCTGAGCCTTCCTTTGAAGACATCCTTGATACCCAGATCTCTGCTATACATTCTGAGGAATAAAACATAGGAATATAGTTTGTGCCCTACTCAGTGTTTGATTGGGTTACAAACGATCTGCCATCAACAAGTGTTGTGACCAAAGGCAGGCTAGTCAACTCCTCTGAGTCTCCTCTTTGCTCCTGTAGAGCATGATGATAAATGGAGCCTATTTATAGTTACAGAGGGTTTAGGTGGGGTCAAGTATTTAGATTGACTGGCATGCCTTAGAGTTCTCTCTTAAATTCAGAGGAGTTCTGTTAGCATAAAAGTGTTGCTGTCCAGAATTTGAGACATTTTAGACAGTTGAACTTTTTGGTAGCCCTGGGCCTGTCCATTCAAACCCACTTAGCTGATTCACAGGACAGGCTAGCATACTAACCTCTCCCCTGTTCTGTGAGACTGTCACTGACTTCCAAGTCAGCATTCTGACGAGCTGCAGCAGTGTATTTAATGAGAGGATTAGGTGTGCAAAATGGATAGCCAACTCATTAAGGAGATGTTCCTCAACTCGGGAATCATCTTCTCTTTCCTGTGACTGGTTCCCAGCAAGTCAGCAAGAAATGCCACACCTTGTTCTGTCTGAGCTCAGACCATCCATGCTGCTGCTTCTCATGGGTTTATGGTCTCTAGTCGAGCCACCGGATTGTGGTTTCTTACAATGATGGCTGTCAGTTCAAATGTATAACTGCACTCCTTTGATTTGTCATGGGTTTACAAACTCAAGAACCAGCTTTACTAAAGGTGTGAGGGGTGGACATGCAGGCTGAGAACAAAGACCAGAGGGAGGCCAATCTCTCAGCCATGTCTTTTGACTTCTCAGGACTCTAATTCTTTTGAAATTCTTGCCATTGAAATCATTGAGAACAGACCTCCACATATGGAGGCACTCCTAAAATGCATCAGAAAAGTGACTGATGGCACAGGATCAAGCTGGTGGGTCTGAAATCTCAAAGAGGGAAAGGGTGAAGTGAAGGAGTGCTGAGTGGGGGTACACTGGCAGCTGGAGGGGAAAAGAAGGGGGGATAAGAAAGGAGAGGAGAGGAGGGGAGGAGAGAGGAGAGGAGAGAGGAGAGGAGGGGAGGAGAGAGGAGAGGAGAGAGGAGAGGAGAGGAGAGGGGTGGAGAGGGGAGGGACGGGAGAAGGGAGGGAAGGGGAGGGAAGAAAGGAAAGAAAGGAAAAGAGGCCTGGGATGGTAAAGTTGGTATCATGTAGGGGTTTGAAAAAGAGAAGTCTTGTGATCCCACAGGCTTGGTTCCTCAGGTTTTCCCTAGGCTGACGTGAACAAGGTGGATCTGTTCTTTTGTTTCCTCTAAAAAAAAAAGATTCATTTATTTTTAAATTTTGTGTGTGTGTGTGTGTGTGTGTGTGTGTGTGTGTGTGTGTGTGTGTGTGTGCATGTGAGCATTGGTATTCTTGGAAGACAGAGGTGGGACTCTCTGGAGCTGGAGTTTCAGGTAGTTGTGATCCACCTAATGTGGTTGCTGGGAACAGAACTCTGGTCTTTTGCAAAAGCAGTATATACTCTTAATCACTGAGCAAGGAGGCATTTTTTAAGATATATTTATTAAGTTTTAAGGTATATTTTTAAAGTTTTTTTTAAAGATATATTTATTTATTTATTTATTATTTATTTATTCTGGTGTTCTGTCTGCACACCAGAAGAGGGCACTAGATCTCATTATAGATGGTTGTGAGCCACCAAGTGGTTGCTGGGAATTGAACTCATGACCTCCAGAAGAACAGCCAGTGCTCTTAACCTCTGAGCCATCTCTCTAGCTCCCGCAAAGAGGCATTTCTAAAAGACCCATCCATACACCCACAACCACCCCCACACCTACCCCATCCATCAACTCACCCACCCACCCATCAATCCCATCCCATCAATATCCATCCACCCACCCACTTACCCATCCATCTATTCATTCACCCACCTACCCACCTATCCAAATGTCCTCTGAACATTCATGTACTCCCTTCATTTCTAAGTACAGAGCCTAGGAAAGAAGAATACGAGAAAATCCTTGGAATACCCCCTTGTAATTCAAGTAAAGAAAAATCTGGACATACATGATTTTTTTTTTTTTTGGCTGCACAAACCTTCAGAAAGTCTTATTGCTTCCAACTCCAAAGTCTTCCTTAATTCCATCCATTTATCTTGATCCCAGTTGCCGCTGTCCTCAAGGTTACTACCTGCTTCCTTTCTTGTCATTTCTCAAGGAAGCAGCTAACAAGGTCCACTGCATCATAAATGCTTGTTTCCAAACTTGAAGTGCTCCATGGATTCCAGCTGTACTTGCAGTAAAATCTGATCTACTTCTGTGGACTCACAAGCCCCCCACGATGGGGCTCTTCGAATCTCCCCAGTGCCACTCTCGTGATCTGTCCTCTGCCGTGGTTGTGTGGACCTCTCTCTTGCTAATGGGCATGCGATCTTGTTCTACTACCCACCTCATGGACTTCACACTCGCAGCTGCCTCTGCCTGAGTGTTTCCCTTTGATCCTTGCATGGGCAGGTCTTGCTCATCACTAAGACCCTCCTTTGAACTTGGTCTTAAAGAAAGCTCTCCTACAGTTACCATCCTATTTTTATTCCCCACACAGCTTTTGTTCCTCTCTCAAATTATCTGCAGGAGCTATTAGTCTATTTTCCATTTGTTTATTTTCTCCCCCAAACCCCATGAGAACAGGAACTTCCCTGCTCTGTCTCAGAATGCTTGCTGAGCCACACAGTTCTCAGCTGAATTGAGTGAGGATCTGAATATATGAACTGAAGATACGAGCAGGAAGAGATTTGGTTATGATATGGGATGGAAGATGCTAGAAAAATATGCAATGAGAGTCTATGACATTTATTCTTGGTTGTCAACTTGATTACATCTGGAATTAACTAAAATCCAAATGACTGGACATACCTGTAAAGGATGTTTTCTTAATTAAATCATTAGGAGTGGGAAGACACACTTCTAACCTTGATCTTTAAGGAGGAGGGAAATGATACACCTTTAATCCAGATCTTTTGAGGTTGGCAATTCCACCTTTAATCTGGACCACACCTTTTGCCAGCAGCCTATATAAAGGACATGGAAGAAGGAAGCTTGCTCTCTCTTTGCCCGCTTGTTCTTGCTTTCACTAGCAAGCTCATCCCTTCTATGGCCTTAGAGCCTGCTTTTTCAGGATTTCTGCATACACTGAAGACCAGCTGAGACAGCCAGCCTCATGGACGGAACAGCTACTGGATTCTTGGGACCTGAAGATTGGGTCCTCAAGGGTAATACAAGGGTTCCCATCTTACTGCTAGCTTGCATTAATTATTGCAGAGTGCAAGGTTCCGCTGACATTTTCATGTATGCATATAATGTACTCTGATCCGTTATACCCACCCCTCTATTAGTTTTAAAGGCATGTGGAGGCGTGAGAGCCTTGGGTTCAGGTGTGAGAAACTGAACCAGGTGCCTCTGCTTGTCCTCTTTCCACTTCCCATGTGAAGGTCCCTCTCTTAATTACTATCCCTGATTGGTACCTCACCTGACTCCAGGGTCACTAACCAATCATATTCTTTGAGAATTTTAACCGTTCCAGAAGCACTCGGCAGTCTGTATGGGACTCTGGTGCTGAGGCCAACGTGGACAGTCTGGGGGTAAAGTGGCGTTTCGAGTGCTGCTGCAATCTCCCAGCTGTCAGTCTTAGGACCTGGGAGACTTAGGCATGCCCTGCTCCAGATTTTCCATGTCTGGGAAATTTCAGCATTCCATCTTGGCTGACATGGGCAGATTGAGGGTTGGGATTCAAATGATAGTTGGATGTAAATTTTTAGCAGATATTAGTCAATTTTTGATGGTGGAAACCAAAATGGTCTTTTGATAGACATCTTCAGCTCTCACTTGAAATCACAGAGTGTGTGTTTGAGTGGGGGAGGTGAAGAGGAAGGGGAAGAGGAACAGAGATGAGAAAAGAGATATATGAATGAATGAATGAATGAATGAATGAGCATGCCTACTCCATTCCTGTATCTGGACATGTCTGGTCTCTCTCTCTTAATTCGTGTCCTGGGATCTTAGGTAAGGAGATGAGAAAAATTTTGTTTCAATCAATTCGAGTTTTATCCTCCCACTTGGGCTGTTAGATACCAAACCACTCTGTGAAAAGGAGACAGCTGGGCAATCCACTCCAGTTTCAAGATGATACTGGAGAAAACACGGCAATAGAATCACCCCCAGATGGGTGACCCGAGAAGGACATGTCCTCTTCTAGTTTCCGAAGGTCTGGCTGTTAAATGGCTCGTACACCCCTGTTCTGTGGGTCCAAGAAAGCAGACGCGGGTCTTGGCGTGGAGATTTGAGTTTGGTGTTGGGAAGCACTCTCCAGACCTCGGATTTGCTCAGGAAGGTGCTAAACACTCTCTGTGGAGATCGAGGTGTCCGCCAAGGAGGCGACTTCACACAGTCTGGACAGCTCCCTGGCGGTGGGATTCTGTCCCGGGGAATTTTCGATTTTGGAGGGAGCTCTGAGAGGTCGTTCCCTCCTCCGGTTCTCTAGTTGCTCTCTCTAGAATTGTCAAGTGCATCTGTCTGCCTACATACAGGTGCTAGCAGAAGACCCCACCCAACTCCCGAAGAAACGGCCGCTCCGGAGGGGCCTTGTCTATCTCTCCAGTCCCCGGGCGGGCGGGGGAGAGATTCCGGACCCTGAAAGGGGGTGGGGGGACCAGAATGGCGAGGCTGCCCATTGGTTGGGAGGTACCATGTGAACTACACTGGTTGGCTGGGGGAAGGGAGGGGGAGGCGGTTTCCCGGGCAACGGGAGGGCAAGGAGCGGCTGTAGTGGCAGAGCCCGGGCTGAGGAGCGCTGGTCAGAGTACAGAGCGAGACTGGCGGAAGGCTGTGGCTCCAGAAGCCGGCGTGGGCGCAGGTAGGACCTTCCTGGGTTCAAGCCTGGTCAGGCTGGCCACTAGGACCAGGTTGGGGAAAGTTTGCCACCCAATTGGATTGACAAAAAGAAGAGGACTTAAAGATGCTCTGGGTGGGCTTGGAGGTCCAGGCAGGGTGGGGTTGCAGAGGGGACGGGGCTAGGCTGGGAGACCGCACCCTTACTCCCGGACCTTGAAGTAGGACCAGGAGCCTGCGAAGCCACCAGGTTGCATTACAGAAACCTCACGGACGAACCCTCAGCTACCCGCATAAGCAGGCCGGCGAGTCCATCCACCCTTGTTCAGAGATGATCTGAGAAACTTCCCTAGCAGATGCCGGGCTAGCTGCCCTGCGTCCTGAGACTGTCGCTGTGAGCCCCGCTGTGTACTTTCTCAGGCCTCGCGGGAAACTGCGCACGCCCCCATTCGGAGTGGGCGTGTGCCCCGCTCAGTGTATGCGTCCAAGGCTGCCCATCTCCTTGCGCGCGTTCTTGTGTTTTTGAGTGCTCTGTTTTGCGTTTCTCTGGCCCCACTCTGTGATTGTGCCTATGGGTTGTTCAGGCGTCCGTGTCCCTGTGAATTTGTTGTCATGGGCGTCTGTGAACACTCTCTGGGATGCCGAGGGCTGGTTACCACTGTTTCTGGCTTTTTCTGTCAGGGTCTGTATTTTCTCTCTCTGTGTGTCCTTTCTGTGCTGGTTTCTCGATATGTTTACGTGTGGTTTTATGTTGGTGCCTCTGTTTCTGGCCACATTAGCCTCCAAATATAGGTCTGGCACTCATCTGTGTGTGTGTGTGTCTCTCTCTCTCTGCGTGTGTGTGTGTCCGTGTCCCTGTGTGTGATCCGAGTAGCTATAGGTGTGTGTGTGTATGTGTGTGCTTGTGCGTGTGTCTGTTATTGCCTGTGTATGTCTTGTCTCTAGCCCACCTTCTCACTGGGTCTTCCCATGTCAGCAAGAGGATGGGGCTAGGTTGATGGGAGCCTGAGCTGGGGCACCAGGCCAGGCCCGGTTCTGTGGTTCGCGCTCTCTCTCATACTTCCACTCCTGGCAGCTGTGGGCCCCAGGCAGAGCTGGAGAAGAGGCACCCAAGCACCGGCCCTCCCTGGTGAGGGGTGCGTCCGCCCAGCCAGCTCTTTTCTTGCCGGCAAAGGGACTTCAGAGGCAGCAGCAGAGGCTGCGTGCACCGCCCAGCTGGGGCCCTAGTGACTTATTTTTGTGTGCGATCCTTTCTTTTCTTGAGGAAGAGGCGGGAGCATGCTCGGCTCGCTGGTGTGCTCAGATAAAGGCGCTGGGGTTGGCGACTGGGTCAATCCTCCTGGCAGAAGTGCCTGGTTCACAGACTCCTTTGGGAGCATCCCGCCCTGCACCCTAAGTCCCCAGCCCACCATACCTCCTTGGTACTCTTTCATACACCTTGTGCAACTTGCCTATCACTCTGTTGATAAAAGGTTAGGTCTGTAAGACGCGCCCCTGGCTCTCCTGTTGGCCCCAGGAAGCAAATGCTGAATTAGGGACGCACTCCTCTTACAAAACAGCACGGGTCAGGCTTCCCTTTCACATCTCTCCACCTTCAATCCAGGCTGGAAAACCAGGAGTGGGAGCTGCTCCAGAGAGGAGGGAGAAGACCAAACGGACAGTGCCTAATTTTGAAAACTTAGGAGAATTAAGCAAAATGTAGAAAACAGGCTCAGGCTTCGAGCATCTCAGCAGGAGTGGGTCCAGCTCAGAAGCTTAGACTGCTGTTGTTCAGCGTTGGAATCCCATTGGCCAATTCAGGGGGACTGACTGGGGCTCCCTACAGTAAAGGAGAGCCTCAGTAACACTCTGGGGGAATCTCTGCCTTGAAGACTAGACTCTGTCCTGGTACCCTGTGGCCTGAATCTGCAAACTGGTCCTCTATACTCCCGTTGTGATTGTCCAGAGGCAGGAGTAGGATTGGGTGCAGAATGGGAAGTTGAAGCCCTGTGGGATCTGTGTTTGGTTCAGGACCCCTGGCAGTGTGTTTAAATAGCTGTAATATGGCTAGGCTTCTCTTCTGAACTTCTAGATCATGGAGCTTGCTCATAAGGCTCCCCAGCTCACCTGATGGTGACTGCCCCAAGCTGACTGGCTGACATCTGGCTAACTTATGGCACAGAGGACAAGCTGGTGCTGAGCAGCTGCATTTGGGGATCAATCCAACAGGCATGTCTACTTTCTAATGATCTAATTAACGTTCTCTTAGTCTTGTCTCCTCCCCTCCTCCACCTCCAAGCACACTTCAACTTCTGGAGATGTCTCTGGCAGTAAGAAAGCAGGGCATTTGCTCTTACAAAGTTTCCACCCCTTGCCAGTCGGAACACACCTCAGAGATGGCACTGAGAGCGGCATCCTGGAGACTCCCCAAACATGGCACAGGACAACAGTGGCCCTGGAACTGGTGCAGGCTGCCTTCTAGAGAAAACAAAAGGCTTGCAGGAGGTGTGGTACATCTGCCCACTCCCTGCTGGCGGGGAAGATATTTCTGCGGGGAAGGCGGCTGTCCTCATGTGCTTTCAGGGTGTGTGCGTCTGTTGGTGTGATGGGATGTGACAGGGACTCACCCGAGAGAAGGCTGACTCAAGCCTGGTGGAGGAGCCAGAACTGTTCTCAGACACAGGCAGAGCCCAGGGCTGGAGAAGTCCTCCCAGGATGAGACCCTTCTGGGCTGTGCTTTTTTTTCCATTATTATTCATGAGCACAGCCAGGAGCTCCAGGAAGTATAGGATCTGAACTAGACAAATGGCAGTGATAGTTCCAGAGCAGTTTGGACATAGGTGAGAATTTTAAAGCCAAACCTGGGTTCAAATTTCTAGACACGTGGCTTCTTAACTGTCTTTTGTTTTGGGGAACTTGCTTGACTGCTCTTGTCCAGTCTTCAAAAGAGGCAAGATGACAGGCAGATGACAAAGGGATTTGTTGAATACATGGATGTGTGTATCAGTAGAGAGCACAGAGACACAGCAGGCATTCAGTGACCTTAGCAGGTCACATAGTAAATGGATGGCATCCTTCAGTTGTTAGCAGTACCTGCACTTTCTAGATGAGCGAACTTAAGATACTTGACCAAGGTCACACAGTGAGGCTGTTGCAGAGTTGAGACTCAAACCTACCCAAACCCAGCACCATCTCCCTGAGTCTTCTATTTAGGTCTCAGCTCAGCATCTAGAAAAGGCAGTACTTGGAGGTGGTTTGGTAGTTTTCTTGCATTGTGCCCTGCAACTAACTTTCCTAGAGAGTTCTTGGAGCGGTGATGTCCACAGTGCTGGGTGGGCAGCTCAAGGGTGCTTAGCTATTTCCTGGGCCCATAGAGAACTTCTGAAATTTTGCCCTCAGCTTGCCCTTTTCTGGACTTTCAGCTCCTTGTTGATATTCTTAATCCAAATCAAAAGGGCCAGTGTGACTTGCCGAACTCTGTTCTGACCAAGTGTGTAGCATAAGACAAGGCACCCTTCTCAGGGGTGCACCTGGGAAGCCACATTTCCTTCTGCGGCATCTCTCCCAAGTACCACCCGGCTCTGGTCTTTCTCTTCTCCCGAGTCCTCTGCTGCCAACTCTCACGTCTGCCGTTCAACCTGCTTTGGCAGTGAGCTGCATCGAAGCCTGACAGAGGGTGACTTCAGCCTCATTTCAAAGTGGCTGCTGGTCCGGCCAGCTGCAAGGAAGGATCTGGGGGCTCCTGTCTTTGCTAACTCTGGCTGGATCTGGTCACAGCTCTCCCAGAGGCTGGCACTGACTGAATTGCTAGGAGGCTAGTGTTTGGTTCAAAATATTGGCGAGAAGCTAGTGCTTTTTAATAAGCCCTCACCACCCCTTTGGCCTCTGTCTCCTGAGATGCTGGTGTTGAGAGGAGAGACATTTGATGTTGCTGACTGATGGATCCTTATGGTGCACTCAGATCGCCTCTCAAACCACCCAGGGAAGTTGCACTCGGTGATAGTGTTGTTCTGGGGTGCTCTCTGCTCTCCCCTCCTCCCTGGATTTCAGGGCCTCTGTGACGTCAGGTAGGAGGTAACTGGTGTCTACTCTGCCTGCAGGTTCCAGCAGGGAATGCAGCTCTGTTGCATAGTTGCTTTCCAGCTGTTTGTCAGATTCATGCTGCACTTTTCCCTCCCTGTGGCCAGGGCGGGAATGCTGCCGCTTCCGGCTTTGCTGAGCATTTTCCTTCCCTTTTCTCACCATCCCGTGATGCCTTATTGCTGCCTTGACAGTGAACCCCACATGGGGTCGAAAGATAACTCCTTTCCAGGACTGCCCTGCTATTTCAAGAGCAGGAGACACGGGGAGTCCATGAGCCACCCCCCAGGTTGCTCGCCCATGGATGTGATCAGTGTTGGATTCAGAGAAAGACTTGCTGGCCACGGCTGGGCCCGGGCCTTGCTGTGCGGCTCCAGATGGCAGGCAAGACAGCTCGACTACCACACTTCACCAAAGACAAATCTGACCGTTGAACATTTTCTCTTCAGGTCTGGGTCTCTCTGCATGAAGGAAGATGACTGCCAGGAGGGGAGCCACCGTGGAGACAAGCACTCACAAGAGCTGTGAGGAGCGGCTGGCAGAGAGGCGTTTGTGGTGATTTATAGGAGCCAAAGGCTGCTGAGAGGGATGTGGATGTTATCAGCTCGGTGGATTAAATGCCCATTTACATTGTTATTGACATATAAATTATCCGTGCCAAGCAGACAGTGAGGCAGAGAATTCCTGGGGCAGGAATGTGGCACACGCCCCAGGATATGGACTCTTCTTTGCCCAAAGCTGTCCTTTGGGCTCTTGTAAAGTGAATTGCAGACCTGAAGTGAAACCCTGGTCCTCATCCTCAAGATGTCAGCAGCAGCCTCCTTCATCCTTCATCCATCTTTGGTGGCCAGCCAGGTTCCCAAGTGGCTTTCAAGGAGATGGCAAGACCTGTGAAGAGATAACGCAATCTCCCTTCTGGTGGGACCTTGTCTGGTGTGCACGGGTCACTGCCCTGTGGGTCACTTGGATCTGCTGTGGATTTAGAGTATCGCTGAAGGAGATTTTATGCCTGGGAAATGGAATCGGTTTCTGAGTCAAGCCAACAGCAGAGGAGAAAGCCAGTCACTCACGGACTGGAAGATCAGAAGAGGGTAAGTGGCGGAACTCGGCTTGTCGGCTTGTCGTTTGCTGCCTGGAGGTGGAGTTGCTAGGTGTCGCTTAGAGCTGGATGGCCAGCGGAACCTTAGTCATTGATTAGACCTGTCTGTCTTCCTCTGCTGAGGAGATGATGTGGTTGCTCCTGACTTGGATGTCCTGGTGTTATGCTTTTTGCTTTGGGTTGTTGGTGGTTAAGTCTTGAGATAAATTAGGGAAAAAGAGGAATAATTTAATGCCAGGAGCTAGGAAGGCAAAGACTTATACACACTTAACAGAAGTTGGCAAGAAGTCCTGGTGTTCTCAAAGCTAAACTGGTTCCTTTGCCCTGTAGTCTGGGCATGTGCATACTTAGCCTTTCTGGGCATGGTGCTCCTGACTGACCTGGTTTTGTTTAAGGAATTTTTGTGTTGTCTGCTGGCTTTTGTGTATATGGATCAAATATGCACCCTGTAGACTCTCTGCTCCCATTTGTGAGAATATCACAGTCATTTAAAGTGGCCCACTGAGTGCAGGTCACCGGCTGTGATTGGTCTGAAAGCTACAGTCACCCAGGACTTGGGTCTGCCAGTTCACTTTCACCTCTTCCACAAAAGCCAGGCAAACTGGGGGAGACACACTGGCATGCTGTAGCTGATTGTTCAGGAAGGAAGCTGAGGCTGGGTATGGCCAGGAGCTATCAAGGGTTAGACTTGTTGATATAGAAGCAGAGCCTGTGCTTATCTGCACATGGGCCCTGTGTTTCCGTTGCAATGTTGGGATGGTACCCAAACGCGTGGTGTTCTATCCAGGTGATGAGGTATCATGTTCCCTCCCCTTGTGAGTTCAAAGGTCGACTCTCCTAGTGTGAAATACCCATGGCTTTTTAACTCGTCCTATTATATTTTAACTGTGGTGTGTGTGTGTGTGTGTGTGTGTGTGTGTGTGTGTGTGTGTGTGTGTGTGTGTGGCTTTTGTATTGGGATTTACTCCATCTTTCAAAGGATAAAAGTAAATTGAAATTCATTTTAAAACACAGACACTGACTCTGTTCCTTAAAAAAAAAAAAAAAGAATCACTCCTGAGACTGGGCCCCCTGTGATTCAGGAAGAATGCCCCATCTCAGGCACCTAGATACGTGGGATTTGTTTTGTGGTGTTTGCTTTGCCAAGTACAAAGCCTGCTAGACCTTCTGCTCCAATATCGGTAGGAGATTTCCCAGAGCTAGAAGGAACATTGATTGCACTGAGCAGCCTGAAGAATGCCTGCATTTAACTGAGTGTCAGCCAAGTTTGGGATCCAGACACTTAGCAGAGGAACATTTGATACCTCGGACACTGAAGAAAATTTTAATTGGGCTGGTACACTAAGATAATATGCAATTATGATGGCTCCTCCTTGGCTAGGTGTAGCTGTTTGCATTTCCCATCTGTTCTTGGCTTGGGCTAGGTTGGGTCCACATGTACCACAGAGCCTCTGGAAGGAGAATACAACCCCAAGTGAGGCTTGGCGGCAGCTGGGGTAACATCAATTGGTCATGCTCAGCTGACATTCATTTTAACTTGAACTCTAGCCGTCATGGTGATTATTAAATTTATAATGATATATGTAAGATCCATTTTAATGGCTCTCCATGCTCGGGTGAGCCCTCGCTTGTGCTGGGAAAATAAAGCTTAATAGAGTATTACATTTCATTTTCTACTGAATTTTCTGGGCAGAGGTTGAAACTTGGCTTAGGAGGAATTAGATTGTTTTCTCTGATAGTCGTTGTGAGGGAGTTCCACGTTTCGGAGTAAGCCTGGGCTTCCAGAATACTGCCACTGCAGCCGCTTCCATTGGAGGCAGCAGCTTCTGTTGTGTGCATGTGTGTGTTTGTGGGTAAACACACGCCCCATTTGCGTCAAGTGTGAAGCTAAACAAGCCTCACAGCATGCAACCTGGAATGTCCTGTCCACAGAGCTGAAAGGCGACTCTGCAGTGTTTGGCAGATAAGCTGAGAGCGCCTCTTTTGAGGGGACTGGCTGAAAATCCCACAAAGACTAGGCATCTGTTGGGGAGCTGGGGAGCAGGGGAGCCTCCACCAGCATGCCTGAGTTACTGTGGGCCTTTGCAGGATGAATGACGGCCACAGCAGAGGGCTCGGCTAGCAAGCTTAACTTTTGCTGCATTTCCTACTCTCTTGAGCAACAAAAGATGCTTCTCCTGTGCTTGGTGGTGGCTTCATTCTGCTTGCAGCTCCCCTGGGGACGGAGGGGCTGGTTCAGGGACATCTGGGATTTGGTCTTTGGAGACCCACATCTGTGGTTGAAGAATGCCATGGACTGCAGAAGGAGAAAGCTAGACTCACATGCTAATGCTGCCGTCCCCTCACTCTGTGACTCTCTCTGACTCTCTCTGATCTAACAGAAGACAGTAATACCTAAAGGAGGACAAGGATAGGGTTGAGATTAAATGACATAAACTAATAAGGAGTTTGTACTTGGTAGACATTTAAAAAGTGTGCTGTATATCTTTGGGACAGGTTGAAATGTTGTGTTCTTTTTGTTTTAGAGAACTGCATGAGGTTGGATTTTAAATACTCAAGCTATACTTACGTATCTAAATTCAAATATTGCAGAAGCATATAGAGTAGAGAGTTCTTTCCCCCAGTTCTAGCCAGCAGTGATGACTGTCAGCAGTTTGTTCTGTTCAGGTGTCCTACCTGGAGCTGGTGGATCACATGTGTCCCAAGGTAGCTATGATGCAGCCCAGCACAGCTGTAGACCTTAATGTCACATCACAATCTCACAATGTTGGACACCCTGGATCATGCCTGGGGTTTAAAAACATTTCTTTTTAAACTGTTGGTTTGTTCTCCTTAATAAGATGAAATCATATTACATGACATCCAGGAAGCTTGCTTTTTTACTTAGCATAGTGTGTGTATTTGACCCACTGCACACACACCTGCCCTGCCTTTACTGATGGCTGTTGGCATAACAGCACTTCATGGCTGTTCCTATACAGATGTACCTGTAGGAACTTTCTGGCTCTGGGATTTTGTTTGGTATTACTTTGTTCCATCACTCATGTATTCTTCAAAGATCAAAGAGGGATCTCCACATAGCAGGCATGACTCTGGGTTTAGGAAAAGCTAGACAGCCATGACCTCCTCCTCTCTGAAGATTGCATGTGGGACCTGTGCTCTCCGATGTCACCTTCTGACATGATGGGAGTGTCCTTCTATCCTGTTATCAGTGGCTAGTGGCCACAGCTGACTGTGGAACACTAGAAATGTGACCTGTGGGGCTGAAGAACTGGGATTTCTGTTTTATTTGTTTTGGTCAACATAAATCTAAACAGCCGCATGGAGTTAGTGGCTACCATGTTGGGAAGTGGCTTTCTGAGCAGTAAACAACAGGCAAATAATGTCATCTGTTTGTAGACCATGATCTGTGCTAAAAAGGGGGGCGGCAGGCAAAGGAGTGACGTGAGGGAACAGTAGATTTCATTTTGGGGATCAATTTTAAACTTTCTTTTCACTGAAGGTATGTTAGATCCAGTAAAGCACAGGCTTCTAATGTTTCAGACTGTTGGATTTTTATGCATCTTATATACCTGTGCAGACACCCCACAAATCAAGATATATAATATCTCTCTTTTTAAAAAAATCAACTAATTTTGTAAATGTGTTTTGCCTGCATGTGTTTATGTGTACCATGTGCATGCCTGATACCCATGGAGTTCAGAAGAGGATGTTGGATCCCTTGGAACTGGAGGAATTGATGGCTGAGGGCTACCATGTGGGGCTGGAAACCGAACCCAGGTCCTCTTGTAAGAGCAACAAGTGCTCTTAACCGCTGAGCCGTCTCCCCAGCCCAGATATGTAACTTCTCTTGCTCTGAGAGTACGGGTGAGCAGAGTTGGGATTAAGGGGATGTCACCCCGAGGTAGGTTCTTTGGGACGGAGACCTAATGGTGAGCAGCAGCTGGTCATGAGAAGATCTGGAGGAAGCTGCAGTCACTAAGTTTCAGCTGGACTCTGTAGTGGGGGCCGGTGTCTTTCAGAGCTCACAAAGCTCATCCCTCCTGCTTTGGGGACATCCCTTGGTGCCACCTATGAATAACAGATCCCTCTGCCTCTCTGTCAAAATCAAATCCTGTGCTGAGTCAGGAGTGAGGCAAAGAGGCCCCGGGGCTGCAAATCACCACAGGCAGAAATCCAGTCGGTGAGTGTGGCTGTGTGCTGAGAGCATTTATCCAGCACAGACGGGAGAAATCAGACTTCCTGACAGACAGCTATTGATCTGTCATGGGAAGGACTTTTGGATTGATTTTTTTTCCCCTTCTACTTCTGCACAGAACTGTGTCCTCCATAGCAAGCTTTCCCATGAAGGGTGAATGCTAGAAATAAGCATCATTTGGGGCACTTCAAAGATGCTTGATGACTGAGCAGTGACAAGGATAGTTTAGTCTGAATATTCTCCAGGCTGTCACCTTCTCAGCATGAAAGCTTCCTAGAGCCAGTTTTTAAAATGGCTTTGGAGAGAGTCGACTCGGGCTTTATGTAATTAAAATTTGTAGAGTTGGCTGAGCTGCTCTAGATTGTAGGAAGCAGTGTCCCATTAAGAGGCACACATCACTCGGCTTGCCTTACCAGCCTTTCCTTGTCATTTGTATACTCACATCCCTGACTGCCCTGTTACCTGTGGCCTCAGCTTACAATTGTTTGCCCCAACAAGGCCACCTCTTTTCACCTACTTACCCATTCTAAACCTAGTTGGCCTGGCATCTGTGTCTCCTCTGACCTCTCTTCCCTTCCATCCCTAATTTCATATCAAAGACGTCTTGCTTGGAGGGTGGCATAACATTCTGGCTAGTTCTTTACTTCACTGTCCACTCCTTCCCAGATGACTACACAGTCTAGCTGCTTTCATTCTGATCAGTGATTTCTCACTTTTTCCTCCACAGAGGCCACCCTCCTCAGTCCTGACCACTTAATGGCATGTCTAGCTTTTAGGGTCCCATGAGTGATGCTGAAGTCCTGCTGGGATCTTTTCAACTTCAGTCTAAACCTGGAAGTACTTAGTGACACTCCATGGCTATGTCCCTTAGGTTATTTGTGCATAGTTTACAAGATGTCGACACTACATCTTAGGAGTGTAGTGGGTAGGAGTTGCTAAGACCAAGCTCTCCCATTCCCTGTACCCCACATCTCTCCTTTCTAAACCCTGATGACTCTCCTCAACAGGTGACCCCCATTTCTGAGTCTTTACTTACATGTTATAGTCCCCCCAAAGGACTTCACTCCCAGGCCATCCTCCATTCCTCAAAAAGACTGGATCATCCTGATGGTTCTACACCTCACTCAGGAGCAGCAAGGTAGCCGCTCACTGCACCCTCTCATGTCCTGGGTACTTTTTCATACCATATCCTCTGACTAGACCATTGACCCTTTAAGGGAGGAAGCTGGTCTTGTCCATCACTCACCTCCTGGAACACAGGAGGCTCCTATACAACTTATTGAAAAGAATGAAGGTTATACATTTGAATCCTCTTTCTCTTTGATGAAGAAGCTGGGTTTGGTCCTTTTATATTTAATCTGTTTCCACTAATGGAGAAAGGAGGGGAAAGTATGATTCAAGCAGACATTCAAGGGTTCTGTGGAGGACTTGAAACATTTGATAAAGAAGGACCAGACAGGGTCTAGACAGAGAGTGGATTCCAAGCAGATGAGGTGACAATTGGAGTTAGTGCAGACCTGGTGACATGGTGGGTAGGGTGAATCTTAGGTACAGACTAGCGCCGTTTCTTCTATGGCTGGAGGGAGCAGTGGTGTAGGACAGAGCAGCTGAGCTGTGGGTGGAACGTCTCGGAACAGTGGTGTCTTCTCACACTTCTCATGGTGCAAGTGCCCTTATGTTCGGTTTGCACCCATGAAAGCAGGGCAGTGGTTATTTCTTCTAGTCACAGCGAAAACAAGACTCACAAATGTCCTAATCTTCATGAGAATGGATGCCACCCTTGATGAACTTCGTTGAAAGTATTAAAAACTTTTATCAATAGGCTAAGAATAAGGAATGTGACTAACATGTATCAGGTAATGCCCTGTGCCTAGGAGCTCCCAGGAGTGCCTTTACTTCAGTTCTTCCTCAGACATTTGTGTAGATTTTTGTTTATCTGTTTGTTTGTTTCATTGTTTTTCAAACACCAAGCTTTGTGCATGATAGATACCCTAGCACTGAGCTGTTTGCCCAGTCTCCTTTATACACTTTTCATAATCCTTTTCATAGAAGCAAAAACCAGGTTAAGGGTTGAATAGCTTGCAATGTCTGCTGGGCTCCAGGACTTCACTGAAATCTTACCTCTCCATAAAGTTTCTATGTCTAAACTTTTAAAATGATCTTTTGAACTCTTTTGCTGTTGTGCATAAGTGTGTGTGTGTGTGTGTGTGTGTGTGTGTGTGTGTGTGCGTGCGCGCGCGCGCGCGCGTGCATGTGTGCTTGCCCAGGCATGCATGCATACATATACACTCTGTAGTGGGACTGGCCCATATGATATCATACAGGTATCACTCACCCAGGATTGTGCCCATGGCGGTCTGTAAATCAGGCTCATTTGACACAGCCCTCCCGAGATGAGTTGCAGGGGGCTGGCAACACATATCTTCTATAGAGGAATCTTCCTCCATCCAGTGGACTGAGTTCTGAGGTGCTATTGGTGAGGTTGAGTCTAGGGAGACAGATCCTAATGCATCTGGTGAGGATGAGGCCACAGCCCACCTTTCAAGTCTCTGCACAAGCTTTCCTGGATTCTTGGTCCAGCTGCCATGCTGGTGCCTCCTGTGGCTGGGGATGTAGCTGTTGCAGCTTGATCTGCCTTCTGGCTGGCCCACCTGTCTTGCTGGCATGAACGGAAGATGTGTCAACCAGGTGATGGGGTTGGATGCTGAGGCTGTACAACAGTGCATTTCACACATCAATGAAAAGGGAGATGGAAAGAGACTGGAGCCATATGTGATTTGATCAGTGGACTGTGAGCCATCATTCAGGTGCAAGGCAGTGGGAGAGGACTGAAGAGGGGCAGGCTTGGTACCTGCCCTCATCCCTAGTCATCACAACCCATCCATCCAACATTTACTCATGAGAGGATGATGGGTTTAGGTTCTCATGTCATAGAGGTAGTGTCAGTTCAAGCAGTAGTGTCAGAGATACTAGGCAGGTGTCCTTCTGGTTTGGAGAAGCCATAGAAGTCTCCTTGGAGGATAAGTAACCCAAAATCTACGTGGAAGGGACAGAATGAAAAGCACAGTAGAGGCAGGGGAGGGGGCTGAGCAAACATGGTTGCTCTCTGGTGGGGCTGCAGCCGGGGCTGCTGCCATTATAGACTGAATCTGTCCTTCCAGAGCTCAAGTGTTGGAACCCTAACCACCTCCCATTCCCACCCAAGGTGACAGTTATTGGAGATAAGACTTTGAAGAAGGTAGTTAAGGTTCAACAAGGTCCTAAGGCTGTGGACGTACTCCAGTAGGATTTGAGTCCTTATAAGGAGGAAGACTCCCCAGGGATGGAAGCACGGAGCAAGGCCATGTGAGGGAGGATGAGAAGGCTGCTGTCTGCACACCAAGGGGAGAGGCTGGAGAGCATGAGCTCTATGACATCCAGCTGCAGACCTTTGAGGCACTGTTCCTGTGTAAGCTGTCTAGCCTGTGGGGCTTTGTTGTGGCAGCTAATGCCAGCTGAAGAGAAAGAGAGCAACTTACAGGTAGTCTGCCCACAGCTGCCTGATCTGGATGTCCCCGATGACACTTAACCAGGTCTGATGTCCCCCCGACACATGGAGTCCCAGGGATGCAGTATGAAGTCACTGGGGTCCAGCAACAAGTTTCTAATGTCAGGGAGGACAGAGGGGACAGGAGAATAGGCCCAGATACAAGGGGACCACCTGAGGAAGAGGATATGCAGGGTCTAGATGTGGTCTACTCATGTACCGGGTGATAGGGTCCAGAACTTACCTCTGCAATCAAGGAGGATAATGGCTGGTAGCCTGGTGGCTTTTTGTATTGTGTCCTGTGGGTGTGTATGTGCGTTTGAGTGTATGTGTGCATGCACATGTGTGTGCATGTGTATGGCGGTGGTTATTTGTGCATTTGTGTATGTGTGGAGACCAGAGGACAACCTTAGATAACATCCTCAAAAACAACTCCCACCACCACCTTTGAGACAGGATCCTTCACTGGCCTAGAACCCACTGATCAGGTCAGGTTTGCTGGCCAATGAACCCCAAAGAACCTCCTGTGTCTGCCCCCTCAGTGCTAAGATTGCAAGGATGTGCCGACTAGGTCTAGTTTTGTGTGTGTGTGTGTGTGTGTGTGTGTGTGTGTTCTGGGGGGTCGAACCCAAGTTCTTATGCTTGCAAGGCAAGCCCTTTACTGCTTATTTCTCCAGGCCCTGGGTTGTGTTTTCCCACTGCCTTTGGGTACACTGTGACCTGCACCTGCCACAGGGAAGCAACTGATGCGACCTCCTTTTGGTGGTTGAGGTACAAGAGCTGCAGGCAGACACACGACTGGCCAAAGAGCACATGGCACATTAGGAATCGAAAGTGGGTGGTGCTGCCCCTTCCTTCCTTCCCCACTGACTGTTACTCTTCAGAGAGTAAAACAGCTTCCCTCAATCAGCAGACATGAGTGTTGGCATCTTACCGCTTTAGCTAAATTTTCACTGGGGAGGAAGATTTGGTAGATTTTTTGGAGATCTCATTTGGAAGACACTAGAAAATGTGGGTAAAATTTGCTTTGCGCTAAAAGTTGAAGTATAAGGCAGGCACCTCATGCGTGGCCACTCCTTTATTTACAGCTCCCAGAAGTCCCATGAGGACCCCTTAGCACATCAGTGTTGGGTTCCCTCTTGCCTTCCTGCTCTGCCCACATGGGCTTCCAGAAACCTGGTTACAGAGCCCTCAGACTGGAAGAGGGTCCGGTGATGAGAAGTAGTGAGCGGAGCTGTGCCACCTGCATCTTTAGTTGGCATTTGGGGCAGGCACGCTTGTCAAAGCCTCTGTCAGTCACTGATGTCTGAGAACTCGCTTCCCCTCTTGGTCAGTGCTGTTTCCATTTGCTTCTGCTTTAAACTAGCATCGGTGCGGTTTTCAACGAGAAGGGGACATGTGGCAAAGCCACTTCAGTTGTTTGGTATTGTTACCCATGTATCCGTGGGACTGTTTAATGTTAGGTAATTTATCTAACCTTTCTAGCATTCATCTTCAAGATGAAATCTAGGAAGCTAGTAATGGCACCCTGGGGAGGACCCCAGACACTGCACTGCCCATACTTAGCACAGCACTGAACTATTGAATGAAAGCTGTCAGAACTTCCCTGAACTTAGCAGACACCCTATCTGTGTCCTATTTGGGGAGTAACCGGATTGACTTCTGGTACTGGGGATTGCTTTTGGTTAAGTGTGGCCACACAAAATTCCCTCTGGTTTAAACCTCTGCTGCTGTGCAGCTTCTGGACGGTAAGTTCATGGCCAAGCCCTCTTTTGTGTGCCACTGCTATAGGGACGCCCTTGACCCCATCATTCTGCATGCCTCTTTGCATGGGGGACTGTAGGCTTCTGTGCAGGTCTGAGATGCCCCTTGCAATCTGAACTTTTGCTGCAGTATGGCTTTATGAGTATCATCTGTTGTGCTTTGTGGCATCTCCTAAAAGCTAAGCACCAGAGGGAAGTCTGGTTACCTGGAGGTGCATTTCAATTCATCAAGGTTCTCCAGAGCCACCCAGGTTCTGTTCGCTGCAGCTTAGATCAGATTCTAGCATGCCTGGGGTTTGAATCAAAATAATGACATCTCTGACTCCCATCCTCGGGGCATTAAATTTTAATCTTCCTTCTCTTTGGGATAATTAGAAAGAGAGAGAGGGAGATGTGGGGGCTGGGAAGCAAACCGGGAGTAGATGTGGATGGCAGAGGCCAAGTTGGGGGGGGGGGCGTGTAAGGCAGCATCTTCTTCTTCTGAAGCTAGTCAGCAAGTCTGAGGCCTTGTGGCTGCATGCTGAAGCCATTTGCAGGGACAAAGGACTGGGCCTGGGACAGATGGCAAGGAGGTCAGGCCAGGGTGGCTCCTGACAGGGACCTGGGGCCAGAGCTGTGCATGTGTGCTAGAGAGGGAGATTCTAGGGTGACCATGGGACTATTGCTTTTGCTAAACTGAGTGAGCAAAAACCAGGCTCCTCAAAGCCTTGCTTGTTCTCAGGATCCATACTCCTCGGAGGACTGGGCAGAGGACCTCGTGAGGTTAATAGTCTGCATCTTGATTATAGCTAGTTCAGTCCTTTGACCCTTATCCCTTGTAATTCCATCACAGAGACAACAGCCTGGCCTTCTAGGAATGCCAGAATCCAGGCTTCTGTTGACTTCAGAGGTAGGAGGGGGAGGCTTCTTGTGGACTCCTCAAAGGGTGGGCTGGGATGAGATGAGAGGCTTCCTAGGAGATCTAAGTGCCTATCAAAATTTTTCTCTTTATTTCCTCCTGTGGTTATAGTTTAAAATTTCAATAAGCAAAAGTCCTCAATGGCATGAACCATCCTCATGGGAAGCTACAAAATAGAACAAAGCACTGTAGCTTCCAGACTCCATGCGTCATAACATGTATAGCCTGCCTGCCATGGGTTGCTTAGGCTTGCTCTTGCCTGGGTCATTCAGTTTCATGGTGGGTTCTATATCAGGACATGCAGTACAGTATTTGTCTCATGGCAGAGGATCAGTAAATGCTTGTTGAAAGAATGGGTGACAGACAATAGGCACTCTGAATGTGAATGGGCACAAAGAGGAGTTAGGACTGCACTTTGCTTATGATCTAGAGTTGGTGTCAAAACAATAGCAGCTTAAAATGGAAAAGGGTTTAGCTGTCTAAGTGTATGAATGGAGAGAGGCGTCTGGTCTGGGCGCACTGCTTAGGTGTGGCTGTCTCGAATTCACGAGTCTTTGCACATGTGAGAATTCTGAACTGCCTCGTGATTATGAATCTGGTATTGCTCTGCTTCTGCTGCAGATGTCCCTATCTCTCTGAGCTTCCATATGTCTGTGGTGATGGCGGCCTAGGAGGTCATTCTAAGGATGTCTATTTAGGGGGGCAATAAGAGGGAGGGCAGTGGCTCATGTGCACTCCAAAGGGGGAACACTAAAGGGATAGGTATAGAATGTCCCCTTCCACGTTGTAGCACAGTGGAGCAAACTGAGAGACTTGGTAGAGGGGACTCTCTGTTTCCTTGGGGGAGGGGCCATCCCACCAAAGCCCATAGAATGTCAGAAATGGAGACAGACAACAGAATCATCGGTAGAGAAATGCCTAAACTCTCCTAGAAGGGAAAGTCTGTGGAACTGAGTTTGTGGTGCCCTTCATCCCAGAAATTCTGAGAAAATGAGAATGGCCTTCAAGAGAAATATTCTGAGCATAGAGACAGATTCAGGTGGGTACTATATTAGACATGCCCCAGGAAGTGCCTGAAATCAGGCAGCTTAAGGTTCTGGCTGCTCATACCTCTGCGCTATGGGGTCCACTTTCTGCATTTCTTACCACTTCCATCACCATCCCACCCTGTCCTTTTTCCGCAACGTTTTTTCTCTGCTGATCTTCAGGGCTGACCCTCAACAGCCCACCAGCCCTCCCTCATCGGCTCCACCCTCACTGTCTGCTCCATAGCGGAGTCCTTAGACGATCTTGTTAACTCATCTCTTCCGAGTACGCCTGGTGGCCGACTTCCTCCTTTACCCTAGTCAGGCTCTGTCTGTTGGTTCAGTCTTGACACCTATCCTGACTCAACCCAACCTTAGCAAGAATCCCTCTTTCAAAGCAAAGCATGGTAGTGTATGACTGTAATCCTAGCACTTAAGAGGCAGAGGCAGGTAGATTGAGGCTAGCCTAGGCTATTTAGTGAGACCCTGTCTCAGAAAACAAGACAATGAGTAAAAAGAAAAAGCCTGTTGTCAGTTTAGTAAGACTCTCCTCTCCCCCAATATCTGATCAGGTTTTTTTTTTTTTTTTTTTTTTTTTTTTTTTTGCCATTCCTTGATGAATGGACCTGCCTTCAACAAGAGTCCTGTTAGGTCAGTTTAGCAAGAAGCCCCCACCTCTGATGTTACCCAACTTTCCTTGGTCCATGTAGGTTCCCAAGCTGTCTTTAATATGTTCAGAGCTGAACCCTGTCTCTGTTCCTATTTCAATTTCTCTCCTGCCCTAGTCTCGAATGAACTCTTTTTTGTTGTTGTTTTAACAAGCACCAGGAAGTTTACATTTTTTAAACAAGATTTATTTATATTTATTTTGAGCGTTTGTCTGTGTATATGTCTGGGTACCACATGCATGCTTGGTATCCTTGGAGGCCAGAAGAAGGTGCTGAATGCCCTGCAATTGGAGTTGCAGACAGTTAGGAGCTGTCAGGTAGATGCTGAACACAGGTCCTCTGCAAGAGCAGCCAGTGCTCTTAACTGCTGAACCATCTTGCCAGCTCAGAATATTCACATTTTAAAAACAAAGCCAAGCTAGAGAAGTGTCAGCTTTTGGATGCACTACTTACTAAGTTCTGTGTCTGTGTCCTGCTTAGTCAGTTGTGGCTAATGTCAGGCAGTCACATGGTGTAGAACCTCACCTTTAAGGGTGAATCACTCCCAGGAGGCATAACTGGATAGGCAGTGATGGGCATCTCTATTTAATTGGGTAAGATTTAACATAAGAGGGGCAGAAGAGGGTGAGGGGCAGGAGGCATGCTTGGTAGTAAGTGGTCCAGAAATTGTCTTGTGAATGTCTTCTCACTGGACCATCCCTAATCTCACACATCTCACAGTGGGACATCGCACGAATGAATGACATCACATGAATTAACATCAACCCAACATCTGCTTAGGTTTCATGAGCTGAGAAGAGGCACATAGCAGACAAGGCAAAGCTTTCCATAGCGGAGAACAGGAAGCAGGATGGTGAGTGGGAAGAACTTTGGCAGTCAGAAGTTCGGGTTTGGATCGCATCTTAGCAGTCTTTTTTAACCTTAGGGAAGTCTCTTGATCTCCCAGAAGCTTGCTACCTCACCTACAAAATGGAAATCCTGACAGTTTCATTTATTAAGGACTTGATAGATGTAAAGTACTTGGTGCAGCGCCTGGTGAGCTCGCTTGCATGTGTGTCTCAGCTCACATGGAGCTCCGACAAGCTGCACTTTGCTACTGAGGTCCTTGTGGGTCCCTTGTCTTCAGGAGTCTGGAAAAGTCCACTGGGTTCTACTCTCAGCCCGCGAGCTCCCAGAGGTACAGCTCTGACTTGGCAGTCACTTTGTGCCCGTGTTCCTTCTCATTCTGTTCTGTCATTGGTTTAGCTTTTTGCTGGAATTTGGGATATAGATCACTTTTAGGGGGGATCTTCTGCTTGGGAGGCAGGGCTGGTTACAGTCTGAGTGTTTTGTTTTTTTTTGTTTTTTTTTTTTTTTTTGTTTTGTTTTTTTGTCCTGGACGCCTTCCGTGATCTTGAGTCATTGCAGCAAGCTGAAGGAGCCAACTCACTCTGTAGATAGAAATCGAGGGGGCTTGACAAGGTGAGTGGCGGATGCACGCTTTCTCCCCTCCTGTGGTCATCAATCATTGGCAGGGACCAGATAGGGCAGCGAGAAGGAAACAGCAAATAAGCAGTTTGCATTACTAAAACCACGTGAAGCCCGTTGCCTGTGGTAATTGAAAAATATCTAATCTCTGCTGCCTCCCTGGAGCATCTTCCCCATCGGATTCCTGTGGTGTCTCCAAATCTTATCAACACATCTGAGGAGGTGGCAGGAGGTGCCTGCTGGAGCTGCACTGTGAGGAAAATGGGCTGCTCTAAGACTCATGCACAGAGATCCCGGTTGCCATGGTTCAGGGGAGGAGGCAGAGGCAGTGTGGACTGGGTTAGGGGTGGGCTGGGGGTGGATGGGCAGTGCTGAGGGGGTGCTATTATACCCACTTTACAGATAGGGAATCATGCTGAATACTGCAATTCCTGAATCCCCTTTTATTACACCCTGTCACCAGGCATTAGTCCATCAGTGACCTGACTTCTGGTCCATCATTACTCTCTGTCTTTACATTGGTTCACTTTTTAGAAAATTGGGCTGGTCACAAGGATCATCTCAATGGCGTTATGGATTTGATGTGCAACTTGTCCTTTCTAATACATATTTAAATAAAATTATGGTCATAAACATTTTAAAGGGTCTCTAGTGTACCTCTTAAAATGATGGTGAATGACGTGAGGTGTACATGGATTCCAGTGTGGGAAACATGCTCCATGGCATGAAGAATAAGATGGCAGACAGCAACTATGGTAGCTGTTATTATTGAGTCCTTCTATATGCCAAGCACTGTGAGAAGCCTCAGAGGGCACATGAGCTTCAAATCTGCTTCTTTTTTGATGTGTGATCTGAACAGCTTGGCTACCTCCTCTGAGCCTCAGTTTCCTTCACTGGTAAAATGGAGTAATAGTGGTGTTTCCTTTCTGGACATTTTTGAGCCTAAAATAAGCCAGCAACACTTGGGAATGTGTCTGGCACATGTAAGCATGATGTGGGCGTAACAACACAGAGCCTAGAGCTGCTGCACTTTGTCAGAAGTCAGGCTACACTCCCCGCCACCCCACAGCTCTCTCTGTGGGACAGACTACTGATAAAGTGTGCTGTGGCCTTGGATTCTCTCCATTCTCAGAACTGCAGCTCTGATCCCCTCCCTGTCCCCAGATCCCAAACAACTTTGAGTTATAGCTTGTCTTTATCAGTGTCCTTTTGACATCCAGCTCATAGACTGGGTTGTGTTATGGAACGTGCCCTTCCCTCCCCTGCTCTGAGAAAACCTAGAGTCAGACATTCCCTTTGTTCTCAGAATATGGAGGAAATGACTAAACTCAAGACGTGTGATCTGAACAGCTTGGCTACCTCCTCTGAGCCTAAGCTCCCTTCACTGGTAAAATGGAGTAATAGTGGTATTTCCCTTTTGGACTTTGTGTCCACTTAGGGCCCTGTCATGGTTACCTATGTCCATAATGCTGTCTCTCTTAATGCTCTCCGACCTCCAGGCTATGTCATAGACATGGCCATGAGCTTATAAAACTCCTAATACAGCCATTCTGGAGGTAAATTTCATCTCATTTTCTACAGACCCACCATTTCCTTCTACCCAATAGTAAGCATTGGCATTTATTCACCTGTCTATCCATCTGTCCATTTATCCATCCAGTTCTCCTATCATCTGACAGTTAGTTAATAATGAAACACAATGTAACAGCCCCTGTTTTATCATTGCAACAGTCGTATGAGGTGGTCACCTTCATTTAGAGTAACTATGTAGAGCTTGCCCTGAAGCTGGCAAGTGGACACAAGATTAAACATATTCAAACCCAGGTGCTCTGTTTACAATGTTTTCTACCCACAGAGCCCTGGGACACCCACCATCCAGACTGCCACATCTCCCTATCCTGGCCAATCCTCTGGAGTCGCTGTCTTGAGGGTCAATTTAATTCTGGCATTTTTCTACCAGGAACTTTCATTAGATCCCACAAGATAATGAATCAGCTCTACAAGACTGCCTATGTTTCAGGTGTCAATCCCAGGGCCTGGCTACCCCATCTTTCTGACTAGCTGCCTCTCAATCAGGGGTTTCCATGACCACCACCTCTTGGGGTTTTATCCCACCCTAGAATGGCTTACAGAACTCTGGAAGAAGTACAGAGAGTGAGGGGGGTGGGATGGATCATAGCACTCTGCAGGTGCACAACCCTGTCAGTACCTTGGAATGGTCACCACCCTGGGCTCTCCTCTCCACTGTTTGTGGTTTTGATGGAAGTCCCATGTTAGAAGCATGGCTGGTTAAATCATTGGCCATTGGTCATTCATTCTATCTCTAGCCTTTTTACCTTCTTTAGAGCTTGGAAAGTGATCATGTGATTGGGCACTCTGGCAGCCAGCCTCTGTCCCAGAGGCATCTAGGGGCTCACTGATAGTCACCTATTAAATATCAAAATATAAATAAAGAAATAGCAAAAAACAAAAGTACAAACAGCAGTTACCAAAAGATAAATGACAGTAGATACTCTTTTCCCCCCATCACCTAGGAAGTGGCCAGCCATGTTAGATCCTCTGTGCCAGGAAGCAGGGACACCACAAGAGTCATGGCTGGTGCCCTTACTGCCCCCTCATGGAAGGAAGGCTGCTTCCTGACAGAGACCCCACTGCCACTTAACCTCTCAGGCATGTGGCCCAGGCTTAATTGTCTTCTGGGCCCCCCTGAGCTTTGCCTGGCTAACAGAGAGCAGCCAGTGCCCCTCTACCTGCCCCCCTCCTCCCAGTTTGATTCGTTATGTGTGAGCTGATGTTCAGCTCTTGTAGCTGGTCATAATATGTGTGTCCCCCATACTGACTTCCCAGAGCTCAGGAGCTCCTGCATGTAGACGGAGGTCAATATTTACTGGAGCAGAGACCCACAAGGAGTCCATGGTAACCTCAAGCAGACAGACATCCCCTAGTGCTCAAGTCTCAGGAACTGAGGACTTGTTTTCAATCATATAAAATAGTTGCTTGTATTATAGGTGATGTCACCATGGAATTCTTTCAAATAGCTTCACTAATATCACTACTTGGATACTTTTTATGAAGTTGTCCTCTGTGGGAAGCTAGGTTTCCCTACATAACAACAGTTTGGTTTTTGTTTGCCATCTTCCAAGGATGGTATTTGGGTAACATGTTATAATTTGTGGCCATGGAGCTTTCTTCTTAGGGCAAGAAACACATCTATTTCTCTTTGGGAGAGAACTTGGGACAAATGAGCCTAACTGGGGTGATGTTCCAGGAATGTTCAGGGCCTTCAGGGGATGGCCATAGCTGTACTTGGGTATCTGTGAAGGGAGAATCCACAGCTCATCCTTTACCAGCCCCCTCTCCTCCAGCCAGCTGCCCCGGCCACTCTTCAAGATGCAGCTCACACTTTTGCTTGAAGCTGCTCTCTCTTCTCTGTCCTTTCTTCTCTGGTTCTCTTCAGTATCTCCTTTGTACTGTATTTTTTTTCTACCTGCAGCAGGGTTTTACTGAATCCCTTGCAGGCTAAGCATGTCAGCTCCAGAGTGCAAATGACAGAAATCCCAGCTCAGTGATCCGGCTCAGCAATCTTCAGAAGGTCACCCTTCCTCTGTGTGACTCGGCTTCCCTCTTTGTTAAGTGAGAATAGCAATACCTGTTCCGTTCGGAGCTTAATTGGAGGGTCAATGTGAACACTGAGGGAAAGCCAGCAGATGATAACCATGTAGTAGAGAGGATGATCGTGAATGGTAGCAATGGCAGACACAGTGTTGGTGCTTCTGGGAACTTTATAAGGTGCTGTCAGGCAGAAACCTGCTTAGGGATAGTTTCCTCCCCCAGAGTTGATCTTATGCTAAAGGGCAGCAGTGTCCTGTAGTTATTCCATGGGTTTAAGCAGGATTCAGAAGGATGCTTCCATCCTCCATCTGCTTTATCCAGATGACATTTAAATACATTTAGCTTCGGACTGGTACTTAAACCCATTTTAGAGGGAATGGTCAGTGACTAACAAACAGCTGATTCATGTTTGTCTTCCTGGAGAACACAGCTTCTATGCAAGGCCTTGTGTACTTCCAGCCCCCACACTTGGCCAACTAATAACCTCCCAGAATGAATGGGGGTGTCGTCAATCACTAATCAGTAGGAAGCAATAGTAGCCGGGTTCGCCAGGGATGGGGAACTAGGGGCAGCTGAGGGTGGGAGATATCAGTCATCAAAATTATCTCTTCTTTCACAGCCACTCCAAAGAGCTCCAGCTGCCCCTTCCCCTGGGGGTGACCTTTGGCCTGAGCCAGCATGATGGTCCCAGCTGGGAGAAGAGGGAGCTGTCATCAAGGGTCAGGTTACCAGTCTAGTCAGCATGACGTCAGGGTGGCTCATAAGAGCCCCATGCTGCTGAAGGGCACAGAGAGGCACAGCTGTGCCCAAGGAGGGCCCCCTTCCTTCCTGCAGAGCCCTCCCCGGTCCTGAATCCAGGTAGATGGAATCGGGGCTAGAGATGGTTTCCCCCGACTGCCTCTTTCCTGCCTGGCTTTTCAGCTTGCCCAGGAGAACAGTTTATAGCTCAGGTGTGTCAGAAGCCCCTGGCAGGAGAAAATTATGGGATTGGGAGGCTAGTGGACTTTAGTATCCTAAAGTATTTCAGAGGAGAGAGACAGAGGGATGTCCTGCAAGAGCTAAATGGAATCAAACCCAACTGAAAACCCATGTATCTTACAGTGCAACCAGGCTCACACGCTTCCCAGCTCATCTGTAAAGCAAGGGACAGTAACAATTTCCAGGGAACTTGGCAGTCTTTCTCTAGGAGCAGGCTCTGGGGCCATCTGAGAGCCAAAGAGAGAACCCTGGGAATGGACGGCAGAGAGGAGAGCTGGGGGTAAGAACTCCTGGGGCTGGGGATTTAGCTTAGTGGTAGAGCGCTTGCCTAGCAAGTGCAAGGCCCTGTGTTCGGTCCTCAGCTCCAGGAAAAAAGAAAGAGAGAGAGAGAGAGAGAGAGAGAGAGAGAGAGAGAGAGAGAGAGAGAGAGAGAGAGAGATCTCCTCTCCCTTTCCTCTTCAGGGTAACTAGACAGGTAGCTGAGGCTGCTAGCTGCCATCCAGCATCAGCTGCGACGTTGCTCCCGTGTTTATGACTGCTCTTCACTTTGCCTGGGGACTGTCTGTGCATCTTCCCTTTGATCCAAAGATCTTTAAATTCACAGTCATCGTCTTACAGACAAAGCACCATTGTTTCTGGAGGCATTGAACCGGGACCTGGCCAAGACCCACAAGACCTTTGTCATTCTCTTGGGCCCTCCGGATGCTCTCTCATCTAAAGTACTCTTCCTTCTGCCAGGAATCCCATCTGCCATCCTGACCTGTTCACCTACCCAAGTTGACCTCTGTGGTGGCACTTGCCACATGGTTGTGTGACAATGAGTATGTCAAGATTGCAAGCTAAGTCTTAATCATTTTTGTGTTTCTATGGTCATGTCTGGCACATTGTGAGTTCTCCAAGAAGTATTCACCAGAGAATAAAAGGATGCATGAACATAAAGAGCATAAGATGCTTATGGTGGTGGCCTTTTCAGAGAGGCTGCCCTAGCTCTGCTTACAGGTCAGCAGAGCCCGCCCATGGCTCTCAGAAATGTTTGCCTTTTCCATTGCTATGGTCTCACTGTCTCAGGACTCCACACAGCAACCGGCACCATCCCAGCTATATGTCCACCCTTGAGGGCAGAAGGACTAGGAAGTCTTCCTCAGTGACACCCCAGAGCCTGAGACTGGGGGATCTGTAGGAAGACAACTTCTGCAGTTTTCTTTTCTCTGTCCTTGTCTGACATCCTTACAAGGGTCTAAGCCCTCAGAGGTACTTTAATGAAGACATCACCGCATCGCCCCCAGAGCCCTGAATAAATAACCCCAGTGTGTGTTCATTCATTCACTCATGCATTCATTCAGTAGCTTCCCTTCCATTAGGGCCCATAATCACAAAGTGACTGTCTACAACTTTATCACTCTCACGGCTCCAGTGTCACTCAGAGCAGGCAATTAGATTTTCCCAAAGGCCATATTTGGGGGTCAGGAGGGCAGGCTGATGGGGCATTGACAAGTACTCTGACGCTGGCTTTAAAATAGGCAGCAGAATCCTAAAGTAATAGACCACCACTCCATACACACATGGGTCCCCAATATCCGGTGGCAGGTTTGGCAGTATGGCTGCTCTTTCTCCCACCCCCGTAGGCAGAGAACAGCTGGCCAGACCAAAAGGCTCTGCGGGAGTCAGAGCCTTAGGCATGGCACTCATACTAATTTGCTCTTGTGTAGAAAAAAAAAAAACAACAAGCTTTCTCCAGCCTCCCCGTTCAGTGCTGGATAAAATAAAGCAAGATGGCAGGACAACGAGGGGATCCAAGCTCCCTTATACCTGAGCAGGACTGAGAGGAGCTGGAGCTGGGCCACATGTCCCAAGGAGTCCCTTGACGCCGACAGCCTGCCTTTTCACCTATTTGAGAAGGCTGTGGTCTTAGTCCTTTCCTCCTGTCAAGAGAGTTGGATCAGGTCATGTCTTCGAAGAAGGAAACTTCATCAGTACCTATGGCACGCCAGGTGCTCTTGCACTTCACGTTGTATAGATACAGGGGCCTTGTGGCCGGGCAGGGAAGCACTTGGCACAAGTCATATAGCAAATGAATAATGGTGCGTGGATTGGTTGATAGCCCAAGAGCCTAAACTTCTCATCACTGTCACTCATATGATTTTAGTTTTTAGCTGCGTGGCATCAAACAAGCCCTCTCCTCTCTGGTGTTTAATGGTATTGTCTGAAAAGGAGAAGTGTGGAGTTTTGCTAAAGTCCCTTTCTCCTCTAAGTTCCCGGTCCTATTTTAACCGTGGATCCACACAGCACCTTACAAATCTCACTTCCTCCAGCCTGGAAGTTCCTGAGAATGGACGGTAGGACCATTTACAGGCTGAAGCTGAGCAAGTGTGCTGGAGGGGTGAGTGGATCGAGACACAAACCTCCACCACTGAGCTGCACCTCCTGAGTGGGAAATGGATGCCGAAACACAAAGGCAGTTAGCAGCCTCCTTGGTGGGTTCAGCAGGATGCAATTATGGTTCTTAAAAAGGACTTGCATATGTCTTGGAGCAAACTTAACAGATGCCTGGATGTCATGTCTGTATTCTTCAGGGAGTGTGGGATAACTGGCTTGTCTATGGCAACTTTGTACACCACATTGCAACGACTCATTGCAAATCAATTCCTAGGGTGCAGTTTAATGAAACTTGCATCGATGATTCAGATTAATAATCTAAAAACCCTTATAAAATGACCACAACTTCATCTCTGCCTAGTCTACACAGTTGGATAAACAAGATGGATAGTTCTCTCTGTAGTTAGGGCCTAATGCGATTCTCTTTAAAAAGAAACTCTTGGCCAGGCCTGTCACAGGAATTGAGGGTTTGATGCTGTGTGGTCTGTGTGCGGCACAATATTCTTTGCAGACTTTTGTGACTTCTGGGAGATTTTCTTTGAGCTATGTGATGTAGAGATTGTCCTAGAAGCCATCTAGCACATGTTGATCTAGGCAATCAGTGACCACTTAAGGCAGTTGGGGGCTTTTGCTTACTCAGCACCCTGTGTTCCAGAACAGCGTCTGGGAATCCTGGACCTCCTCAGACCTTTGAGTGGACTGAGCAACTATGCCAGAAAGTCAAAAGATAACAAGTCTAATTTTCTTTGGTGCACACCTGGACATCTCTCCTTACTGGAGTTTCAACCAGTCTGGAAAACGTCCCATTGAATCTACAGCATTGAGTAGTGGCTCTGTTTTCTAAGACAATGGGCAGGCTCCTGGGTTTGTGTCTCTGCACTGAGTGCTTCAGCACCAAGGAGAGCTAAAGATAGAAGAAGCCTTGGACATGTTGGATTTGGGAGAAACATCAGCCTTCTGGTTACCTCCAATGGTTCACAACCCTTCATGATTTCATAGCCATCGATCGCCCCTCTCCCCAACTTGCTCTCTGATTGGCTTGCTTCCCACAACCCATAATTGCACCAGTCACCCCTTGGCCTTTCCCTTGCTAAGCCTGATTAATAACACACTGGATATATTTCCTTGTTGCATCAAAAACCAATTTGGCCCGAATGGGTGAAAGATTGGCTAATGAGGACATGGTAAGATCTTCATGTTGGATAAGCCTTTTTACTGGGCTGGCCTTGGGAGATGGAGGTAGGAGAAAGGGCCATGATGTAAGCTTTGTTCAGCAAGCTTTCCTCTGACTCCACAGCAGAGTCTGATTCCCATGACCTATATTCAGTTATTGTGCAGGTTGGAGTGTCACCTGATGCCTGGGGACTAAGTGGTAAGGATCCCATTGCGACAGGTGTTTGCCCACACCAAAGTTTAGGCTAAATATTTTGGATCATAGTTGTGGTGTGAGGAAGGAATGGAGGAGGGGAAAATGGAAGAGAAGGAGGGAAGGGATTAGTTGTCTCTCTTCTCTCTATGTCCTAAAATGGCCTGGGCACGTGCAAAGTCAGAAGTGGACAGATGCGCCTGGAGTTGCCCAGCCACAGAGAACATGGCACCTGTGCTGACTGCCTCCTCACCATGCACAGGTCCACCATTTACAGTTGCTTTGAAGGCCTGCTTCGCTGACAGTCCGTGTTGAGGACACTCACACCAGGAGACGGAGCTTCCAATCTTGTGTAACGGTAACCAGCCAGGCTTTCCTTGGCATCTTGGGGAGGTTCCACGATGCTCCTGGAAGGGGGTGTTTCCTTGCCTGGTTTCTTTGAGCTGCCCTTCACCTCATACTCACATCACAAGAGACTGATGCTTCCTTAAGACCTTCTAGTCCAGGCTCCCAGTTCACAGATAGAAACTAGGGGGTGCTGACAAAAGCGGCTTGATAGGTGCCACAAGCAGGTTGGCGTCTGTCATCTCTGGTATTGTTGGAAAATACTTTCAGGTAAACAGAATTACAGTAACAAACTTCATCAGGTATTTAACATGTACCAGGACCTGTGTGACATATGTTATTCAATGTATCTCCTGAAAAATCTAACAGGTTAGCACTGTTTTTTTTTTTAATCTCCATTTCTTCAGTGGGAAAACGCAGTTCTGAGAGAAAAACTGGGGGATCCAGCCTTCTAAGCTTTGCTGTCTGCATTTGGAGTCTCCATGATCTTCCAGCTCCAGGCTGATTCTAGTCCCACCCCCACCCCCCCACCCCGCTTCATTTTATGGGTGGTGACACCTGCAGTCCCCAGAGAAGAGCAACTTGCCCAAGGCCACTGCCATCTAATGATCTTTGGGCAATATTATTACTATTATTACTACTATTATTACTACTACTGAGAGCCACTAGCCTGTCCAAGCCTGAATCACATGCTGCATCCTTTACATCCCCCTGTTAGATTTTAACCATGATCCAGGTGGAAGTCAGCACTACTGGAAGAGATAGCCGGGAGCTGGGAAGTGATGAGTAACTCCCCCCCCCCAGAAGTTATGATTTGAGCAGAAGCCACCCAGTTCTAAAACTGATTTGCCTGATTCTGCTCAGCAAATCCAGGCACCTGTCCATGTGCCTTTAATCCTTACACCACACTAACCCTGCAGGTACTAAAGCAAGAGATCTAGGTACAGTTCTGGCTTTCTGTTCAGTAAGTGTCTCCTGCACTCTTAGGTGCCCCCACACCCCTGTGTGCCTCGATTTCATTGCTGGCACCCTTGTTCCTGCCCCAGTATCTTGGGAAGTCGTATGTACGCATGCCTCCCCAGCTGAAAACTGCTGAGTGGATGTTCTTCTCCTTCCTCCCATTAGGTCCCTTTATCCCCGGGTCTGAGAGCTTTCTCCATTGCGCCCTCCACTCGGGAGGCTCGGCACTGGGGATCCACATTTGTTGTGAGTTGGATGACAGCTGGCTTTGCATTTTCTTCAGATGGAGCACGGGCTGGTTATTAAGTGGTTGTCAGCAAGGCCTCTTTTCTGGCCAGCTCAGGAGGACAGCAGAGCCAGGCTGGGGATGCTCCCTCCAGATGCCTGTGGAGGGGAGCACTGAGGCCCCCATTGTAAGTCCTCAGCCCTCTGTGCTTGAGGGGCACCCATAGAGAACACTGGCTCATACAGGCAGGCTCACTCTGGCTTCAAAACCCTGCCCCATGTGCAAGAGACAGGAAAGAAGCAGGCCCAGAGAGGCTATAGAGCAAACTAAGACTGAAAAATAGCCATGGTGGCCGAGGAGACAGATCAGTGGGGAAAGCACCCGTCACACAAGTGTGAGAACTAGAATTCAGACCCCTGGAACCTGCCAGTCATCACATAGGGAGACAGAGACAGGGGTCCGCAGGATAACTAGTCTAGCCAGACTTGGCAAGTTCTGGGTTCAGCAAGTGGCTAAGCCTCATTGAAGTAGAAAGCAATCGAGGAAGATGCCTGATGTCAACTTCACACACACACACACACACACACACACACACACACACACACATGTGCCCCCACTCATGAGAACATGCACATGCAACACATGTACAGTCAATGGCCACAGAGATCAGGTTCCAGGAGGCCAGGCCTCATCAATACAACATACTGATTATTCCAAAGTGTATGGCTGTCAGGACTGCTGGGATTTCCAGAAACAAAGTTAATTTTGACCTTAAACAGTTTTACCCAAGTGGGGGAGTGTTGCTTCTTTCTCTGGCCTGCTCCAGTTTCTCCTTATTTTAAATCCTGCAGGATTTATGATTCCCTGAGGGCTAAGAGAGACAAATACTGCTCCTCACTGTGGAAGGCTGAACCTTCCACAGAAACAGATCTCTCTCCTTACACGCTCACACTCCCTTGCAGTCTCTGAAGATGGCTCTGTCACTGGTGGGTGTCCAGGCTCAGGCTGTAGTCCTGTCTTCTTGGGACTTGAATGCATTGTGTCCCTTTGATTTTTTTCCTTCCACCTCTGCCAAAGAGTCCCAAATTGGATATTCTGGGTGCCACCATTTGCCTGGACTCCGGACTCATACACCACCTGGATGTCTAAAAGGTCACACCAACTTTCTTACTGCTCCTGGAGGCTGCCACCTGTTCCCTCCTCATGGTCATTGCCTCTGCCACTGTCTCCACTTGGGAAATGGTTTTTCCTCGGGTTCTTATGACAGCCCCACTCTTCATCCATGTCTCCTCCTTGGCAAGACCACTGCCAAGTGCATTACCTAAGTCAGTCCCCATGCAGGATCCCACCTCCCACAGTCAATCCCTTTAACCTGCTTTTTCTTGGTTTTGGCCACATCATTCGTCCTGCCTGAGATGACATTGTAGGCTTAGGTACATACATATGATGATTCTGCTCCCCTGAGGCACAGGGGAGAAATGGGCAAGTGATAACGAGAGGCCTGGTAACATGTGGGTGTAATATGATGCTGGCGTCCATCCTTCCTCTATTCCTGCAAAAAGCCTTCCTTCCAGAAATGGCCATTTGACTTATGTTTCACATCTGTGCTTGTCGAGGAGCAGAGCTTGTGCCTTCATCAGCCGAGGTGCCGCTCTCCCAGCCTCTTCTGCCTGACCATCAGTCGGCACTGCTCAGGGCTTGAGGTCTCTGCATCAACTGCTGGGTGCTGTGTCTAGGAGGGACCTGACTTCACGGACAGCAGTACATGAGAGCCTCTTGCCTTCACCCGCAAAGGTGTGCCGGTCTTGTAACATTGCTAATCAGACACTAACCCACCTCAGGTCTCAGCTGGAGAGCCCCACGCTGTTATCACTTGTGATCTGATAGCTTTTTTCATTTTGTATCTTCTGGTGCAGATGGTGTGTGTGTGTGTGTGTGTGTGTGTGTGTGTGTGTGTGTGTGTGTGTACACAATCATTTTTATTAGCTCTCCTCACAATATCCTCTTTTATTAAAAACACAAATATCACTATAAATATCTTGGTAGGGAAGTTGAAGGGGGTTTTGAAAGCGACTAGGCAAAATGATAGACTGTCTATAGATGTAGGCTGCTGTTCAGACAAATGGCTACAATATCATAAGAGCCTTTTTTCTTCAAGGCAGACTTCATCTATTCACTTTCAGATGGGGTGCAACAGCATGCTGGTTTAAACTAAGACATGTCACAGGGGAAAAGGCAAGGTTAGGGAGACTATCAGTGTGGGGCTGTGAAACTCAGGCTGGTCTTAAACTTGTGATCCTCCTGCCTTGGCCTCCCGAGTGCTGCGATTATAGGCATTTGCCATGACTCTTGCCTAATGAGATAATTTTAAGGAAAAAATTGTATTTAATACAATTTGCTTTCTATTTAGCTGTTTCTTGCTCAGCAATTTTATTTCATTTTTCTCATTGAGAATGTGAAGGCCTTTTTGTTTGAGAATATGCATGTACATATGACATGTTCTGATCAACTCTGCCCCATCTCTTCCCTTCCTGTCCCTCCCCTATTGACCCATCCCTTTCCCCTCCCAACTTCACTGCCTTCCCTTAGAGCTGCCTGTGTAGTCTCAGAAGCTGAGACCTTCTGAGGTGGGTTAGTGTCTGATTAGCAATGTTACAAGACCTGCACACCTTTGCGGGTGAAGGCAAGAGGCTAGCCTCATGTACGGCTGTCCATGAAGTCAGGTCCATCCCCGACACAGCACGAGTGCTAGACTGTCTGCTGCCTCTCAGGCCACCCAGGGCCACATCCCTTCTGTAATCCATTCATTCTCCTCAAGCAGCCATCAGTTGACAGTTTTTTTTCCTTATTGTTTTATTTCTGACCCAGAGTTCTCCCTTGCTGCTAAAGTGGGTTTGTCATGGGGTTTCTGCACTTATGAAGCACCCTGACTGGTAAATACACATGTTCTGTCCATATTTGGCAAGGTACAAAACACAATCACATTGACCGTCCCGGGCAACTTCATGAGAACTCTGAGATAGGTACACGGAGACACCCCTGCAGCAGACAACAAGAACAGAGCTCAGAGGGAGCGTGCAACCCAGCTGCTGTCAGACTGGGACCAGAGGACAGGCACTTGCACCCAAGTTCTTCCCTATCAAATCGTTCCTACAGTACATTCATTTTATTGTCCGTTAATCTACCCAGATACCCAGCCACCATCTATCCACCCCCCCCCACACACACACACATCCATTTAAAACTCTTTATTGAGAACATACCATGTACCAGACACTGCCTAGAATTTCTAGTTTGGCAGGGAAGACAGAGGTAAATGGATACTTTGGTTGACTTGTCACTGGTGCTGACATGCCAGCACCCAGTCTTTTGTTTTGTTTTGTTTTGTTTAAGGAGCTCTGGTAAAGTTTTATTAAAGAAAAACTTTCCTGGTTAGCTTTTCACCAGTCTGTTCTGGCATGCTTCTAATAAATATCAGAATCACCTGGGTCAATGATAGCCAGTGTGCATACTCTGTAGTATTTTCCACATGCTGTGCCCAATTCAATGTTATTGCCACTGTAGTGATGGACAACAGTTTTAGCCAACATGGCATAGTATTCTATTTCAGATTTCCTCAAACCTGGACAGTTGTTGGTGAGGATAACCAATTTCGCTTGGCCCTGTCTGATCACCTTCAGAGTCTGTACCCCAGCACGTACTTTCCACTCTTCATAACAACTTGGAGCCTAGAGTTGATCAACTCCAGAGACTTTTTCCTTTTCTTTGCGGCCACCATCTTCCTGCCTTAGGTGTGGGACTGCCGCTAACCAAGACCAGCCACCAAGATGGCCAGGGAACGAGAAAGGCAGCACCCAGTCTTAGTAAAGAAAAGAGGAAGGCTTGGCTTGGCACACTGGTCAGGGAAAGCTTCCTGGAGGAAGTGACACCAGAGGAAAATCTTGACGTGTGTGTGTGTGTGTGTGTGTGTGTGTGTGTGTGTGTGTGTGTGTGTGTGTGTAGCAAGCATTTATTCTTCTGAGTGTTATCAGGGTTTGTTTGTTTTTTTTTTTAATCTGTCACTTTCTGGATGTTCCTTATGCCATTGTCAGCTGAGTCCATTGTCAAGAGCGCAATGGGACAGTGCTTGCTGGAAGAGGAAGCAGGCTTCCAGTGAGGGTGACTGGAATGGCCAGATGACCCGAGAAGCCTGGAAACACCCACCATGTGGACTGTGCTTTGCTTTCTTATTGGCGGTGAGAGAGGCCGTATGCTTTAAAGTATATATTGCTCTGCATTTGTTAAAGTCCTGTGGCTGTTATAAAACACCGTGGCTGAGGCAAAATATAGGAAGGAAGACAGATTTGGACTTATGGTTCCAGGGTTCCAGAGTGTAAGCCCCTGTGATGGCAGCAAGTGCCAGGCATGGTGGCGGGAACAGGAGCAGAGGGTTCACACCTAAGCAGAGAAAGCAGACTAGATACGGCACAAGTCTTTAAACTCTCAGGGCTCACCTTCAGTGGCATACTTCCTCCAGCAAGGCCACGCCTCCCCAAACAGTGCCAGCAACTGGGGACCAAGTATCCAAGTGTCTGAGACAATGGGGGATCTCATTTAAACTACCGCGTGCACGTGCCCTGTCCTAAGGAAGCGGTGGGCCAGACAATAGGACGGTCACCAATGCCCAGGCGCTTGCACCAGCGTCTCTTCCTCTCAGCGTTTGCCTGAGCTGCCCATCGCTCACTCACCTTCCACCTGCTTTTCTGTTCTTTGTCTCTCAGGCTGACACAGAGCCCTGATCAGCTCCCACAGAGGTTCACGTGTCGCCCCAGCTACTGGGCTTGGGTATTTGCAAACCTGATTCATCTCTGAGCCCCGGGCTCCGTGGGAGAGGCATTGTAGCACACAGCACCATGCCTGGCATAATGCAGGTGAATGGATGAAGGGCTGTGCACTTGACTTGACATAGATTATTCAGGATCAACTGTTTTCTTGCCCGTTACACAGATCTCAAAGCCTTGAAAGGTAGAAAGACATGCTAAAAGGACAGGACAGGCCCCATGCTTCCCAGGGCAACAGTTCTGCCATCCCACCAAGAACTGTCATTTCATTCCATTTGTTTGTTTGTTTGTTGACAAGCAGAAGAGGCCTATGTGCTGCTGTCAGGTAGAGAAATGGGAGCGGAGGTGGACTGACCCCTCTCCACTTCGGAGCATGTGATGGGTCACAGGGGCCTCGGCCTTTTGAATGGATTAAGGGGGCAAGGCCAGGAGGCCCTGGCAGGTGGAAGATCAGAGCAGGCAGCATTTGACGAGGTGGAGCTGTCTGGGGCCGTAGCAAACAGCTCCTCTCTGGAGAGAGGATCCAGGCTTCACTGAGCATGTACGAGGAGACAAGCTCCATGTGCGGGGAAGTGATGCGGACCGCAAACACATTTCTCCCCCTTGGCTCAGCAGCGCAGCCCCTTCTGGGCATGCCATTTATCTTTTGATTTCTGAGAAGCAGCGAACTCTTTCTGGCCAGTGGGAAACAGAGGCTGGGCTTTGGGAGTGGGGTGCCTACCTCAGTCTCATTTCTGGTCTTCCCTGGCTTCCAGAGACCGTGTTGGACTCTTTGTTTCCTCGCCTCAGTGTCTCTCCTTGGCAGTGTGCCCCAGGCTTAGTGGGACCCCCAGTGCATTCTCCCGTGACGCTGCTTGTCAAAGCCCCGTATGAGGCACCTTATCAGTTCCCGAGCAGACTCAAGGCGGCTGCGCCCTGCGCACACCCTGAATCACTGATAGGCATGCTGCTGGAATCACAGCACTTTAATGAAGCCCAGAGCCTCCACTGTTCACGATCATAGGACTGGCAGTCAAATTCCCATTGGGAGAGCTGAGTTCAGGGGTGGGATAGCACTCAGCAGATGTCACCTTCTAGGGAACCCACTCTCTCTCAATAAGTGCCTGGTGTCCAGCAGAGGACAGGTTTAAGTTAAAAAAGCAAGGGGAGGGGTGATGACTGTGCCTCCCTGGGTGCTGTTAAAGGAGTCTGGCACCTAAAGGAGTCGGCACCCCAGACACCCATATCCAGAAGGCAGGTGTCTACCTGTCCCAGATTCTAACATGGCCTTGCCCCTTATTTGCTGTGAGATCTTGGGAAAATTGCTCAGCCTCTCTTTGCTCCCTCCCCAGTGACAGCAGAAGCATAAGGCAGAGGCCCTGGAGAGGGTGCTGTGCAGGTAGCACCTAGAGGGAGGGGAGAATTAGAAGAGTCAGGTCGGCTCTGTACGCTTGCAGTTATGGTGAGATGGGCAGCGGTCCCCAGACAGCTCAGGTGGAGTAGATCGATCGGGAAGCGAGGACATGGACCCTGGTAGTCAGGTGTGGAGCCACTCAGGGAAAAGGTACCATGGGAAAGCCAAGGACACCAGGAGAGATTTTTGTTTGTTTGTTTTTGGTTTTGAGTTATTAAAATCTGGTGCAGCCTGGGCTAGCCTTGAATTTGCTGGTAGTTGAGAATGACTGTGAACTTATCCTCCTGCCTCAAAGAGTGTCCGTCCACCACACCTGGCTGAGATTTTTAGAGAGCAAGCATGAGGAAGAGCCTTCTGGTGAGTTTGCCATGGAATAATATCAACCGGAGCCACTTTGGAGGCAGGGGCAGGTGGGGAGGGTGAGAGATGCCATGTCAGGTCCCTAATACTCTCCAGGCTGATCGCCTCAGTTGCTGTGGCTCTTTCCTCCACTCTGAGCTGCCGTAGGGAGAAACCTGTGAACACTTCAGAAGGGTTTTCCCAGTCTTTTGATGTTCAGAATGCTCCTCTTAGACCCACTGGTACCTTAGCCCACATCCTGCCTGTGGCTTCCCTGGCTGCACGCAGATGCCAGCCACGCCACACCCGCGCCCCTGCTGACTACACTTCCATACTGTTTCCTCGTCCACCAGCACTGAGCATCTAATCACCCACGACCACCCACTGCACTGCCAAGTCAGCTAACAAGCTATCCCCAAAGCAGATTGAACAAGGGTCATGGGTAGCTTTCATGTCTCTATTAATGGACACATAATGAAGCTATATAATTAACATCATGTATTACTTTCCAGGATCCTTAAAAAAATATATCCGTTTGTCTTAACATCCCTGCTCCCTACTGTTGCTAGCTGCTGGCAGGTAACCGTATGAGTGGAATCTTTTATGAAAACAAATAAAACCATTGAATTTTAGCATACATCTTCACTTCATTCTGGCGACAGATGAGATTTGAACACAGTGCGGCAAGGTTGCTATCTGTCAAGCTCCTGAGGCGGATTTTTCTCTGTGTTGCATTTCCATAGGTTTCAGCTGTTTCTTGTAAATGTGTCATCTTTGGGGTTCTAAAAATCTGAAAGGCAATGGCTAGGGATTATGCTAATCTAGGAAAGTCATGGCTTGCCAGAGCAGGACTCTCCATGACCTGAAATCTCACAGTTGCCATAGAGTGGGGTACTGTCGAGTAGCCTACTGGGAGGAGGGGTATGCAGAAAGGGAGAGCGCCCATATCTGGGGTGCCTTTAGCAGGAGAGCAGGGTGCAGCAAGACATCAATTACCTGGCAGAGGCATTCTGAGCCCCCTGGGCAGTGTGCTCATGGTGGACACAGGGACTAGGTATTCTGCATACTTTATACATGTAAACTCAATCTTCCACTGACTCTCACCATCTTTGTGCCATGTCAGGGTTCCCTAGCATGACAAAGACTAATTACTATAGGGTGGTCATTCACCCCACCTTGCCCAGAACCAGGAGGGTTCCTGGAACATGGGACTCTCAGTGCTGAGATTGGGAAGTCCGGATATGCTGGTCTCGACTGTCCAGCCCAGTCCCAGTGACACAGCCCAGCTCTCTGCAGCCCACCTGCCCCCCACCTTGATCAATGGCTCCAGGGGCCCATGGTGGAGGCAGAAGGTCCCTGCTGTCACTCACTCCTGTGCTCTCTGTAGTCTAGAAGCCCACCCTGACACCTGAATGTCATGACTGAGGGGTCCCTGCATTTATTGAGGCTCAGCAAGGCACCCCCAACCCCAGGAAGCCTTTGCTCACTCCCTAGATAGGGTAGCATCTCTCCTCCATGCTTACCCCCTTGTAGGCCAGTGATGACTGCACCTTCCATGCCTGTTTCTGGCTCTGTCTTGTTTCTCTCTCCCACTGGAGCTTTGTGAAGGCAGGGATGTGTTTTATTACACTTTGCGTTTCTGGCACAGTGTGTAGCCAGCTTCTATATAATCCAGATATAAGCATGCAGTAAACATTTGAAGATTCACTTGTATAAATATTTCAGTTAATGAGCAGATGGAAGTACAGATAACAAACTACAGGACAGGTGCCGGTGACTCTAAAACGTGCGTGTGTGGTTGAAAAGCAAGAATGGAGTGTCATTCTTGTGAGATTGGGAGGTCAGGGGTCTTTCCTGAGACAAGACAGGAAATGTCACATCTCGATGCTTTGAAATGCCCTGACCATGGAAAGGGACACTGGAGGTAAGGAGGAAACAAAGAGAGAGGCATTGGCAGGCCAAGGCTTGGTAGACACTGGAGTCTGGGGATGTGGGATCCGGAAAGGAATTGGCCCCACCAACCACATTGGGAGTGAGCTAATCAAATACAACATGAAGTTAATGTAGCCTGTTGGCTTTGGTGCCAGGAGACACTTGGAACTCAGTCACTCAAGGGGGGGCTGGGGTTGGGGAAAGGAAGGCAGAGGATGTACGATGATCAGGACCCAGAGCTCAGGAGGCACTTTCAGAAAGGCCCTTCCTGGGCTGCTCAGAGCAGGACAAGATGGGACAGCAGTAAGTAAGACCTAGAGATCTAAGGCTGCTGTGGGCAATGCTTGTGATGCCAGCCTGCTTGGGGTGGCCAGAACTGCCTGGCTGCAGTTGGAAAGAGAAGTACCCGGGCCACCTTCCCAGGGCCCACCTTCTGCACTGGGATCTCTATGGATGGACTCTCCAGAAGGCAGCTGGGAAAGCCAGTGCCTTTTAATCTGCTCTGAATGGAGCCTGAGGGGGAAGGGCACAGTGACCTCGGAGTGAGTAATGTGCATGCGACTCCGTGTCCTGCGCACAATGGGTAGGGGGTGGGTGTGCATGGGAGACCACGCTGCTCATAGAATTCCTTCTCTCTTGGTCCACACCAAATGAGAGGCTGGGATTGTCAGGGTGACCTTCGGTGCCTGTAGCCCAGGGTGAGGCCGACCTTGATGAATTGAACACTGGGGGAAGCCAGCAGCTCAGCTGCTCCAAGCAGCCCCCCTCCAGCCAGATGCTTGGCTTTCTTTAACAACAGCCCTTTGGATAGAATGATCTCCCCCTTTTCATGAGGGCAGAAACTGGCCTCAGGAAGCCGAAGGACTTCAAAGCCGTTAGCACAATGCCTGGCCCAGGATCCCAAGAACAGCTGAAGCAGACCAGGTAGAAAGCCATCTGTAATATGGCTTCCACGATCAGCTTCATTTTATGGAAGAGGAAATTAAAACAGAGACGTTTAAATCGCTTGCCCCAAGTCACGTAACTGGCAAGTGGCAGAGCCAGCATCCCACTGAGGCAGTTTGATGCTCACATTTGAGTGTGTAACTGTGCACCATGCCTCCTCATGAACAGTGCAAACAGTAGCCGTTAGTAGCTTTTGCTCTTACCACACAGCTTGTGACACAAATCCTGGCCCTGAGGTACCTGCATCGGGCCTTTACGTTAAGCTCAGAGATGCTTTTGGGATTTTTCCAGTTACCTGAGGGTCAGAAAGCCCATCTGTCTCCCACCCTGCGGTGGACACTGCTACACTGGCCACCCGGCCCGTGCTGACTCTCAGGCTCCCAGCACGATGTACGCCCGTCTCCCTGTGCATCAGGCTCAGTGGCAGCAGTGCAGTTCAGCCAATGGACTTTGAGTGGAAGGAACACCTGGCTTGCCCTACCCACTCCCCAAATAACCCTCCCACCCATGATTCTATGGCCTTCAAGGAGAGTCATAAAATGAAGAGCCTGGGTGCCTGGGTGACTTCATGGAACTGAGCCTCCTACTCCACTCCAGCATCAGACCATGACGTGTGCAAAAGATGTCACAGCAGCCAGCACCCCACCCTGATCCTAGTACTGCAGACTCTAATTTGCCTGGACCTTGCTTAACACAGAGCCTCTTCTGTGAGATCCAAGGCTGGGTTGTTGGGGAGAAAGCCAGTACAGTTAGCATCCCTCATATATCACCAGTGATGACTACTACTGATCGTCAACTTGGCAGAACCCAAAATCACCTAGAAAACAAATCTGTCGGCATGTCTTAAGGGAGTTTCTAGATTGGGTTAATTGAGATGGGCAGAACCACCCTGATGGTGGGTAGTGCCACCTCATAGGCTAGGGCCCCAAACTGAGTAAAAAAGAGAAGGCGAGCTGAACACCAGCATTAATGTCTCATCTGCCTCCTGATTGTGGGTGAAACATGACCAGCTGCCTCAGGCTCCTGCTGCCAGACTTCCCAGTCACAATGGACTGTGTCCTCACACTGCAAATCCAAATAAACCCTTGCATTGCTTTTGTTCATTGAAAAGCAATAATGCAGCACCACTGAGTATTTGCTCTATAAATGAGAAAGACTTCTCATTGGTTTTTAATTTAGTGGTGCTGAGAGTAGAACCCTGGGCCACCTGCATGGGAGGTAAGGGTTCCGCCATGGAGCCACACCCCAGCTCACTGTTAACTTTTAATGAACACAGCCCTAATGACTGTGTTCCGGGTGACCCAGCAACTCTACTTCCAGTCTATTGGAAGAACTTTGTCTTGGACACCCAGGGCCCCAGTTGAAAAGTTTGCCCTACAGATGCATTTCAGCGAAAGATGGGAAACAAGCTGAATGTTCAGCAGCAGCAAATTGGTTAAATAAACCTCGGTGCAGCTGTCCAATTGAGAAGCAGCCAGCCGTCCAGCATGAGATAGCAGGGGCCTGCACAATGATATAAAAAAGGCTGTCACAGCAAAAGGGGGCAAACAGAGTTATAGGATTATGAAGTCCCACGAGTCCACCTTTAAAACAAAAATAAAAACACAATATCAAAGTGTTTGTTTCTAAGGAGTGGGCTTTATGCATTTTTCTTTCTTCCATATCTGTATTTTCCAGTTTTATAATATGCAAGCACTACATTGGAAAAAGAGAATAACTCAGTCCATAGAAATTCATGTTAGGGCCTTGCCCGCCTTAGTTAGGTATGGCACTGAACAATCCTCCATCACCTTTGCTGTGTGACTCCGGCAGCATGAGCGACAGAGACAAATGTGCATTGGTACAGGGCACCTGTGCATGCCCTCTAGAACAGGGCTGGCTGCAGCCATCTCTGCTTCCACTGAGTGCTGCTTACTGGGTGTTTAGGACAGACGATGGGACCTTCCCTCTCTTCCCCATCAGGTTCCACTCCTAATGTGAATTCCTTCCTGATGGGACCATGGGTACGGAGACACCGTCCTGGTGGACGTGAGCCACTCTAGACAGGCTGAGGACCATGAGAAGAAAGTTGGAAGCTCTCAGCCTTGATCTAAAGTAGCATCTCACGCTGAAGTATTGGGTGGAGTCATCTTCTCTGTCACTCGGACCATGGGCTCTCAAACCCTGGGCTGGGATTTTTGATGGGTGTGCCTGAGTTTGCCTTCAAGCTTACCAAATGGACACTTTGGCAAGAATCAGTGAGCCACAGTCTAGGAGAGAATATTTACAGTGCGCATATACGACAAAGTATCCAAATCCAGAATATGGCAAGACTTCCTCCCGAGTCCCCCAAAAGGACAACTCACTAAGTGAGCAGTGGGCCTGAGCACTTCACGGAGGAGGATGCACAATGACCACTTAGCACATGAAAAGCTCTGTCACATCACAGTGGCCAGGAAAACACAACTCTCGGCCGCAGGAGGAATCTGTCATTCCCACCAGCATGACCGAAAGAAAGTCGACGAATCCCAATGTCCGCCAAGGGTGGGAGCAACCAGGATCACAGGTTGGGGCTGTTTGAAATCTGTTTAGGTTTCTGCTCATGAGAAATGTTCTTTAATGAGAAACCATTTCTGTGTAAATATGATTGTTAATGTATTTACTCAACAATTATGTACTTAGAGTTCATGCTGTATAAGGTTGTCGGTGCCTCTAAGGGACAGGTAGACAGCTTGCAAAGGCCACTGTGCAGTATTTATAGTATTCTCTTAATTCTGAGCTATACATGGTTTTGCAATCCTTTTCAAAACAATCTGAAAAGTTAAAAAAAAAAATGCATGTGTAGCCAAAATAGAGGTGCCTGTGGTTGGGGTTTTTTGTTGTTGTTGTTCTGTGTTTTATGCTAGGCCTGGCTTCCCAGGAAGGAAGGTTTTTAAAGTAGTGTCTTTATTTCATATGAATGTTAATATGTTGGTAATGATCTTGGTCTGTATATTGAAACTTTTTATCTCAGTTTTCCTTATTTTGACTCCTCAATTAAAAAATGTTTAAGTATTATAGTGTTTAAGTTGGTTTGATTTCGACCACAAGGCAACGATAAATCCATTTATCCAACTTTGAACCAGTGGCCGTACTTAGACTCTGACAGAAGAAAGCAGTGTCATTTTAGAAGAAGAGCGTGGGGTCTGAGGCTGGCCGGATTGGCTCGGTTGTGACCCTGCAGCATTTTACCGTGTGATCTCGGGCAAGACCCTTTAATGTCCCAGCTTCTGTCTTCTCCTGAGTAGAATGGATACAATAACACCCCTGTTTTACTAGATGATGTAAGTGAACCACGGTGGTACACACCCACAACCCCAGCACTTGGAAAGTAGAAGCAGGGTGATCAAGAGTTCAAAGCCAGCCTTGCTGACATAGAGAGTTGGGGGTCAGTCCAGGCTACACGAGACCCTCTCTCAAAAACAAACAAAAAAACCAAACCAAACCAAACAAGCAAACAGGGTTGGGAACGTAGTTCAGGGGGTAGAGTCCGTACTCTGCAAACGCGAGGACCTGAGTTTGGTCCCCCAGAACCCAAGGAAAAACTGGGTGTGGTGGCGTGAATTTGTAATCCCAGCCCTGGGAAGGTAGATCCCCCGGGGCTCAATGTCTGGCTACTCTAGCCCACTTGGGTGAGTCACAGGCCAGTGAGAGAATCTGTTTCAAACAAAGCAAGATGGAGAACAGCTGTGGGATGATGGCCAAGGTCGTCTTTCGGCCTCCTCATATACCTGTATACATACAGACACATGTGCACCTGCACACACAATGCATACACATGTATATACACACAAAACAAACTATCAAATAAACTAATAAGTAATAAAAAAAAAAAAGTCCCACATGATCATGAGCTAGATGCTCAGAGGCTGAACCTAAGCTTGAGTGGAGACACAGATTGGACATACCGCTTAAAAAGATTTTCAGAGACAGAGAGTGGAAGCCACCATCATGAAGTACAAATATGAGCTGACACAGCATTTTTGAGTCACTTCTGGTCTGTGATTTTCCAACAGTCTTCACTGAGGTCCAGTACACCAGGAAGTGCCTTGATAACTTTGACCTTGGTTTGATAGACAGAAAGTGTGACTTAGTACAACCAAAGTGAGCTTTGGAAACAGGTTCGATGCTATTATTTCCATGACAGCAGGTATGGGCCGTAGTAGGTAAGGGGTTTTAAAAAATGAGGACAGATATATGCTTCTCAGAAATCCCATCTGGGGAAAGGATCAGAGAGATGCCAGGGCAAACCTAGAGAGAAGGTAAGCGGAGACCCCTCAGCCTCAAGATGGGCAGTGGGTGGGGCTTTCTTTTGGGATAGAGTCTAGGCAAAGGCTCACTGGGGTGGTGAGAGATCCTGTCCGATCCATGATTTCTCAGAGCTCACCCCCCTCTAAATCCTTTTAGGCCCCGTGTCAAGACAAGCTTGTGAGAGCAGCGCACTGCACAGAGAGGTGGCCAGGGCAAGCCAGGCAGGAATAGGGAGGGCATGGAGTCCCGAGACCTGTGATGTGAGAAAAGCAGCCTGCGGCTCGGGCTGCTGCAGTCTGAGCTGGAGGTGGACCGTGGAGAAGCCATGGGACTTTTTCCTCCATGAAATGTTTGGGTTTTTGTTTTTGTTTTTTTTCCCCCTCCTCTGAGTGAAGCAGAAAAACATCTTCTCCCTCGGCAGAGCCTAGTGAGAGGAGCTGGCGAGCTCTGAGGGAGCTGTCCAGGCTCAGAACTGTCTGGCCAGCCTGGAAGGTGTGGCAGGGTCAAGCCTTGAGGCTTATGCCCCACAGCATCCCTGAGACTACAAGGAGAAGGCAGAGGCCTTCCTCACGTCAGCACGCCCAGTTCAGTACAATAATTGCAAAGGGATTGATTTTCTCTAAATCTTCCTCTTTACTGTAATTTGATTTAAATGGCATTCCTTAATTTTCAAGCCTAATTTAAGAGTTCTATTTATAGAAAAATAGCTCAGTGAAGAGGAAATCTCTGCACTTGGTTCCTTTCCATGAACTCTGGGTGTCTGGGTTTCTAGCCACAACTTCCTCATGCTTCTCCAGTTCAGGTGTGCACGGCCCTGGAGCTTTGTAGAAATGCAGGGCCCCAGGCCCTTGGCTCAGCCCTCCTGAGTCAGCCCCTGCCTGCCAGCAAGGGTCCTGGGAAGGTGAGTGCATGTACTCCGACAACCACAGAACAGGAAACTAACTGCTCAGGAAGTCAAGCCCTGTCTGTCCTAAGACTCTGGGGGTGGGGGTGGGGGGAAGGGAAAGGTTCGGGATTTGGGAAACAATGTGGGAATCTGCTGGGGTTCAGAAAATAATGCAGTATGTTTTATATAAGTTGAGGGTTCTAGGGGTGACGGACATCCGTGGCTCTCTTTAAAAGCCTGTCACTCAACTCAGAAAACCAGAAGGAACTGGCTCTGCCCAGCTGTCCCGAAGCCAGAGAAGCCAGCCTTCTGAGCTGCATCGGGCTTCCTCATAGCCAGGCTTCTCTGGGACATGGAGATCTCCTCTGCCATTTTGTCTCCTTGAAGGGTTGGATCGCTAGGTGTTACAAACACAGAAACAATGTCTACCCATCTGAAACACCGTTTTCCTAAACTTCCTGTAAGATAATGTCACAGAAGGATTGTACTAGAAGATGCGTGGAGATTAGGGGCTGAGTGGAAGTCTGGGAGGGCAGAGGGTGCTGATGAAGGACCTGAGGAGGGTAACTTGGAGAATTATGTTCAGCTACACAGAACGTGGCTTATCTGGTGCTTATGAGGAAATAATTAGTGGGAAAATGTGAAGTTGTATTCCATCCTAGATGTCATTCTGAAAATTCACAGCCACTGTTTATGAAATGCCTGCTACGTGGTAGCACAGACGTTCTGTACATCTTCTATAATTCCTACAGGAACCTGATGAGGCAGGCAGTGCTATTCCCATTTATAGGTGAGGACACTGAGGCTCTCCAGCCTAAGCCCAAGGCCACAAAAGCTGGCACTGGAATCCAGGCTGTTTACTCCAGGAGCTTGTGTGAGGAAACAGAAACCTGTCCTGCTCTCCATTCAGTTGGGAAACAGTCAGTCTGCCCAATAGTCAATTAGAACGACATCTAATTAATAGCTGCCCAAGGCAGGGCCCTGAGCCCTGGGAGGTAGAGGTGGTTATGGGGAGGCGGGCTGCAGATCCAGGGAGCTGGGAAACAAGCACAGTGCACTCCTGATGTGTGAGACTGAGCATGTCCTATGAGTCTCAGCATCCCCCTCTGGATCCGGAATATCAAGGATGTGTCTCTCAGAGTGAGCATATGAATTAATTACATGCCTCGGTAAAAGGCCAGTGCAATGCATTGGTCACTGTTTAAGACTGTTTGGGCTATCCTGTGTCTTTTGTGTTTCTGAATGACATTTAAGATTATTTTTCCAATTGTGAAGAATTGTGTTGGAATTTTGATGAGGTTTACACTGAATCTGTAGATGGCCTTTGGGTAGCGTGGCCATTTTCACAATATCAGTCCTAACCCACGAGCGTCGGAGATCATCTCCATTCTAATGTCTTCTTCGATTCCTTTCTTAGCTTGAAGTTTCCATCGTTCAGGTCCTTTGTCTCCTTTGTTAGACTTATCCTAAGATATTTAAATGTTTTTGAGGCCACTGTGACAGTCCTTGCATTTCACAGGATTTGCTGTGACTGAGGCCTCCTTTGGGTTCTGCTGCCTTTCAGGCCTCTGGGCCATAGAGCAAACCTTGCCCATCTCTGGTCTCCAGAAGACACACCTCCCAGGTCTCACCTACCAGAGCTCCCACAGGCTGCCTCTAGCTTGTCCTACTCAACTTTGTTTCTGCTCTGTCATACTCACAGATGTCTCCATCCCCAACCTTGAAGGTATCTTTCTTTCTATGAATTCAGATCCAAAGAGATCAGCTATTGTAAGCCTTTATTCAGGGCTAGTGAAATGGTTCAATGGAGGAAGGTGTTGCCTCCAGCCTGGACAATCAGAATTCAATTCCCAATTTCGAAAAAAGGCAATGGATTCCAAGTTGTCCTTTGACCTCCACACTTGTGTGCCCACACATATACATACGATAAACGACTTTTTCAAAAGAATTACTTCTTCAGTGCTTTTCCAGCTGAGGCAGGAGGAGCATGAGTTAGAGGCTAGCCTGAACTACATAGAGAGCCTGTTTCAAAAAGCCAAAGGGAAGGTTTGTTTTGTTTTGTTTTTTTGTGGTTCCTTTTATATCCTAGACATGAGCTCCTTGTCTGGAGTGTAACTAGTAAGGATTTTCTCCCACTCTGTAGGTTGCGTAAAAAGAATGAACCTTGCGTCTGAGCCCCTGCAAGACATCCACAGAAGCAGAAACAGTGGGGTGTGGTTATGAATTTGGGTGTTGTAAATGGCATCACAGTCAGAAAGAAATAGGCATTTTAACACCTATCTGGGGCAGGGGGAGGGGGCAGGAGCTAGTGGGGGATTCTAGTCCGTGTTTGGCAACAAACTTTAGAGTTAAATCCCAAATAGCAACCAATCGACCTTTCTTTTTCAGTTGTTTTTCCTCAATGCTTCTAGAAAACAAATGACCACCTCAGAGCCCAGCGCTGCATAGGTAGATGGTGCTCTTTGTCCCTTCTGCTGTTCCCACTTCCATCCTCAGAAGGTCTCCTGCTATGAGTTTATTTTAATATTGCTCTCCTTGAGCAAATGATATCTAAATGAAGCTAAAAATAAGTAACGAGCACAAATCATCACCAAGTCAGGACTATATTAAACTCTTGATCGGAATGCCAGGGGGTGGAGTTTGCTTTAGTGTTTCAGAGCTGAGGGTTAAACAACTGATCTGTGCATAAGCCTGCCCCTGGGATGCAGGATGAGACTGGGAAGGTAGTGTGGGGTGGTGGTCAGGAACATAAGCTTTGCCAGCTGGGTTTGCGTCCTGGCGATGCCTCCTGCAAGCTGTGAGGAAAGAGACTTGGTCTTTCTAAGCCTGATGTTCTCCGATGATGACACCTGGCCGAGTGGTACCCTACATAAGGAGCCAACACCGAGACTTCCAGCAGTGACACTGTCTTGATTGTGGCCCCGTGTTCTGGGCAGTTCAGTGGGTGTTTCTTTGTCCACCCGGCACTAACGAGATAACTTGAAGCTTGGCTCTTCTGAACGTTCACTCTCACTGCCTCCCAGTTCCAGGAGTCGACGCTGTTAAAATTCCTGTGACTTTCCTACTAGGTGCCATTGGCAGCACCCCAGCTCGGGTTCCCCATTCCTGCTACTTACAGGTACACATTGTGAATACTCTGCCCTCCCTTATGTCCCCCGCAAATGTCAGGGTGCATTCTTCATGTTAGTCACAAGGTTCAAAAATACCCAATCTCCTTGAGATGCAGACTATCCAAACTCACAGCGTGGGATAGGAGTTCACTTCAGTCTGGGTGATGTCACCCGAGAGGACCGACCATTCCTTCTCATGTGGGAGGGTGCGAGGATTCACCCCAGCAACCATGATCTTCTCAGAAGAGGGTACAGAAAGCTGGCCCATGTAAAAGTGAGAGGTTAGGATCTACTTTCTTCCTTTCTTTCTTTTTCTCCCTTTTCTTTTCATGCTGGGGGTCGAATCCAGGGCCTTGCACATGCAAGACAAGTGCTCTGCCATTGAGGTCTACCCCAGCCTAGGCTCTGCCTTTACAAAGGAGAGTTGACACATAGTCTGCTGCCATATTTAAGTCAGCTCACAGTCCAGTGTGATCTTGCAGTCATGCTGATGTAAGCAGGATGTAAAGCAGCAGCCTTCTGAGGTATTTTAGGTTAGATTTCTGTTCTGCAGTTGAGGAGACAGAAGCTCTGGAGGTCACTTGACTTGCACAGTCCCCTGTGTGCTGAAGGATTTGATTTAGGGGCCACTCCACGATGCTCCCAGCCCGTGTGCCGCCGCCGCTGCCCCCCCCCCCCCCCCGGAAACTACTGCATGTGAGATGCATCAGGCACTGGTAGGTAAAAGAAGTGGTGTCGGGAGTGATCTGACTTGTGCAGCCCACAGGTCCTGCTTTCTCTTGGAAAACGGACTTCAGGTTCTCTAATGAGGCCTGGGATAGTTTGTTTATTTTTCACTTAGACTCATTTTGAACCGACACTGGGTAGTGTGTAGTGCTGTTTTGATACATATGTACGCCATGTAATTTTTAAGTAAGGTTAAAGGTATCGATACCCTCCAAGGCTTCTCATTTCTTCCTGGCAAAGGCTTCCCAAACCCTTCTTTCTGGCTTTTGGAAGTGCTTAGGCCACACCCCCTGCTGTGCTGGAGTAGACCTGCCCTTCTTGCTGTATCTAGCTCTAACTTAGTGCCCAGTGATGGCCATCTCCCTGTTTTTCTCACAGAATATGCACTTTGGCTGTGTCTTGGACACCTAGCTTCTGGAACTTCATTCTTCTCAGGTCGTTGTGCAGAGAGGCCTTTGATGAAGGTGCATTCCAGCCTGAGGGTTGCAGCCTGCTGTGCCCTGTCCTGCTTGCTCCCCGGGAGGCCTCTACAGTCCCCAGGCTTGCTCTGGAACCTTCTGCCCGCCACTTTAGCTGCTGTCTCTATTGGGCTCATCTGTAGCTTTAAAACCCTCCCACTCCCCTATGCTGCGCCCCATTGATTTAGAGGGAAGGTGTGGATCTCTTTGTCTGTTTACAGGGCTTGTAAAATATGAGCTGTATCTGCAGTATGAAATTATATATGTGTCAATAAAATATAAAAAATCTGACAAAATGTGTTTTAATTTTGCAGTGGAGATCATAGCAGCTGTCACATTAAATTTTATTCCTCCTCCTTGAAGGGAAAAAGCACCTTCTGCAGACAAAACGCTGGGGAAGAAGACAGTGTAATTGGGCCGCACCCCCAGGCTGTTTAATCTGGATTCTCCTCTTTTTGCTGCCTTCTCTGCCTGGTTATTTCTTTTCCCAGTAGCAATTTACTTGTTTTAAATACAAGACATACTGGATCTCAGGTCCTTTGGCTCCAATTTATTAGTTGTTTTAAAAGGAGAATTTATAATTAAAACTTTTTTTTTTTTTTAAAGCTGGAGTGTGAACCTGGAACACTTTATGGCAGAATATGTCATGGGTCCCTTCTGGATGCTGAACTGCAAATGGATTCTCACCCCACAGACCACATGACAGTTAGGAAAAGAGCTTCACACTCTAGGTGTTCTGTGCTATAAGGGGCCTTTCAATCTGAATGTTGAGGGAGAACTTTGGGTGTTGAGAAAGAGGATTTTCTCCATTTCTATTTCTTTTTTCTGTAAGGTTTTCGTGGCACTTTTATAATGGGAAAGAAAACCTTTGATTTTCTTTCTTTTCTTGAGAGAAAATCACCTCTCAAATCACTATTTGGAGTGATTGTTCTTTCCCAGGATTGGTAGGTGTTCATTCATTCCATAAATTGGTTTCCTCTAGGGCATCCTCTTGGTCCCAGTATTATGCTAAACTCTGGACATGTACAGCGACCCCATGTGCCCACGGATCCCATCATCCCAGAGCTTACAGTTTGGGGCCAGCTACAGCAGTAATCATAAGGCTCACAGTCAGGGAATGACAAATCAGACAGGGTCACAGAGACCTTGGAGAGGAGATGGATGGCCCAGGAGGGAGCCTAGAGATAAGTGTCCCTTAGTCACTCATGGAAAGGGGAGGGAGGAATGTTCCAGAGAGAGGGACCAGACTGATGAAAGCCTGGTCCTGGGACCTCGAGGTGCAGATGGCCTGGGGATGCTTGGCATGCTGGGAAGGAACTCAGAGATGGGGCAGGCAGTGGGACCACAGAGTGGAGGACTTAAATGGCTCCAGGAAAGCAGCTTTTCTCTGAGACATACTGAAGCCAAGCTGGGTGTGAGCTGCAGCATTGAGGGCTGAGCAGTCCTTAACCCCCAAAGACCCACAGTGCTGCAGCAGCACCCATCTGCTAAGGCCCCTCCAGAGGCAGGACTTTCTCAATCCGGGAAGAGGGAAGAGGGAGGAAAGCCAGTGAAGTCCTGGGTATGGACACTGTGTGTGGGGGTTCTAGGGTGACTTGAAATGGGGCGCTGTGCTTTGGATCAGTGAGGAAGAGTGAAGCTGTGTTTCATGGGCATGCCCCTAAATGTGCATATGAGAGTCCATGTCTGTCCTTGATCCGGCACATGCATGTAGCTTCATGCCTACCCACTGCTCAGCAGACTTTTGAGGGAAGGGAAGGAAGCCTTGTTTCTGCCCCTTATCAACCCTGTGAGAAGGGGAAGGACAACCCACCCAGTAGCAAAAGCACCGTGTCCCTGAGAACAGCTAAGGAAAGTCATTTATAATATTGATTACTAGGGTCTATGCCAGGATATAAAAGTGCTTGCTGTGGAGAGAAAGGCAGGGAGTTCTGCGGTGAACTACAGCCCACCGCCTCACCTTCACTGGTTGATTTCTGTTGACCATTGTGAACAGCTGGTTTGGTGATGTTTTCCTGTCTGTCTGTCTGTCTGTCTAGCTCTTACTGTTTATTCCTTAATGTTAGCTGGCTAATAATACTTAATGAATGCACTTGTTCACAGTTGAAACTATGACTACTGTGATCATTCTCCAGACCATCCAGAACGGAGAACTGGGTTCATATGAGGCCAGGCGCTTTCTGAGAGAACATTGTGCAATGTAATGATTATTTAAACCTCAGGCTCCCGGTCACAGCAGAACTGTCACTCTGTAAAGGAATTCAAAACGCACAGAAGGCCATCCTTCGCTAAATTGGGCAATTCTAGGTGAGCTTGGAGGTCCCGGATTTTCTTAAAGTGGGGCTCACATGCAGTCACTGTGAGTGGTTTCTGAATCTTTTTACAGGAGGAATTGAGGGGTGCAGGGTAAAGTTTGTTTCTCCCCTGAGGTTCTCTGTGACTTGGGATCCTAGTGCAGCCTGTGAGTACTGGGAGAGCCCAAAAGTGCACTTCAGGACAGGCCTGGTGGTCTAGTGAGGAGAAGACTCAGTGTGTGTGTGTGTGTGTGTGTGTGTGTGTGTGTGTGTGTGTGTGTGTTCATGTACACGTCTTGTGTGTATGTAGGTGTGTGTATACATGTGTTTGTGTGCATGTATGTTTGCATGCATGGAGGGTTATGTGTGTGTAAGGTGTGTGTATGACTAGCTACTATGCATAGATACTGAAAGGCCACTATAAACAAGAGGAGACAGATGAGCTTGGATAACAAAATGGATGTTACTTACTTAGATACTCGAGTAAGTGAGGAACTCTGACTTCTGACCTTCTGGCCATTACTCAGCCCTTTAGGAGCACGTGAGTGTGTGTGTGTGTGTGTGTGTGTGTGTGTGTGTGTGTGTGTGTGTACATGTGCATTATGAATACTGTTTTCTTTGTTGTTTTTTTGAGACAGGGTCTCATAGTCCAGGCTAGCCTTAAACTCATGATAATCCTCCTGCCTCAGCCTCCCCAGTGCGAGGACTAGAGGCCGTGAGCCACAGTGTTTGGTGTGAGAGTCCTCCTCCTTCCTGGTCTCCTGAAGTGGGTCTGCAAACACCTGAACCCTACAAAAAAAAATTACAGTGGTCATTTCTGCTGTGTATGTTGGTGGGTGAGTGGGGGTGTTATCTCAACTTTTTATTTTAGTTTTGTGTATTACTTGGTCTGCACTTTTATAACAAGCAAATATTGATTGTACAGTTTTAAAAAACAACAGCTTAAAATCGCATCTTGAACTAACTTGGCCTCTGAACTATATGTCACAGAGGTCTCCCCTTAGCATAGCCGCTCTTTTCATGCGATACAGCTCCATTCTGGGTCTTTGGTTTCCCGGTGTAAAATGGGAGGCCAGGATGGCACATGCTAAGCATGGCCCCAGGCAGCTCTGATTCTGTCCGGGATGCAAGGAGCATGCTGAGGGAGACAGAGAGAAAAGGCAACATCCATGCCTCTGTGATGGGGAGGAGCTGATAACAGCCAAAGGAGGGGTATCAACCCTCACTCTGCTTGACCTCTTCTACCTGGGGCTGAGTAAGGGGTGCTCCAGAACCACACGATGTTGGAGAGTTGCCTCTGAGGAGACAGGCCTGGGAGATGGCATGGCTACCTCCCTCTGACAATCCAGCTCTAGTCCTTCAATTCTAACTGGCTTTCACAGCACAAGCTTTTCCACCAGGAGAACTGGTGTTGTCTGTCATGGTGCTCACAGTGTCTTGTCACTGCACACAGCCACTCTGGGCTCCACTCAGCCCCTCTACATTCCTTCCCCTGAACATCTGATCCCTGTTGCTGTTTTCCACCCAGCAGCCCCTCCTAGCTTATCTAAACTCACGTTTCCTGCTACTCTTAGCTCTGGGTAGACCCACACTTTGAGATTAACAGGGACTCTGCCCAGCTCTTGACAGGCAGACACTACTCCTAAGGATCTCAGCTGTCTGTCCTTCCATGCCAGGCTCCTAGCGGGTGGGTGTCTTTGGATGCAGACCCAGTCCCTGGCAAACACCCATTCTGAACTCCGGGTCACCATTGCTTAAGTCACAGCTGTGTGCTGGCTTCGGAGCACACTGATTTTTCCCAGGACTTTAATAACCCCAAGTTTCAGCTTGCTTATTGGTTCTCCATCCTATATCAGCCTCATAAAATGGTCACTTAGGGTTAAAAGATCTTATTACTGCAAAAAGAGATGTTGAATCACACTTTCAAGGTCGCTGGTGAAATGTGATCTCTGAGACTCATTGGCTGTGTTCCAGGGCACGGGGAAGTGGATATTAGAAAGATAAATTAGAAGTCAAAACACAGCTCTGTTTCCCCCATGTCTTAGGCTGAGTGTCTGTGATTAATTTTGTAAGGAAAAAAAAATATATCAGAACTCCCTCCCCTGTGATGTATGCCTGCCACCTTCAGAAGTGAGGTTCTGATTGCCAGCAGCCCTTCATTTCAGCTCTGACACACCCAGAATGGCAATCTCCCTGGCAGCAACAGGGGTGCCTTCCCAATCAATAGGAGGTTCACAGGCAGGATTGACTCCTTTCATAGCCCTTTGCAATTCCACAGGACTCAGCAAATCCTCAAGCCTAGGTTCTCTCTGCGCAGGCCAAGTGGAAATGGCCAGGGGACAAAGAGGAACAAAATGAGACTCTTCTACCCTCAGGGCCTCCAGACTCCCGTGTGAAGGAAGCAGGCACATGTAGCTCACTTGTTCAAGTGCTGCTGAGATGTCGGGACCCAGTCAAGCATTTTATGTTGGTATTTCACTGAGTCTAAGCAGCAGGCATTATGATCAGTTCCATGTATGATGAGAAAACAGAGGCTTAAGTGCCTGGAGCCTGTGTGTGTGTGTGTGTGTGTGTGTGTGTGTGTGTGTGTGTGTGTGTGTGTGTGTGTGTTGCCACTGATCCTAGAACATGATCTGCCTGACTCCACAGTTAGCTAACACATTACCGTGTACCTAGAGAAGGTTGAGGCCTCGGAGTCAGGAGATGATGCTATGAATGGTTCTTCATAGACTGACATCCAAATCAATAACAAAGCTGGAGATGCTTCAGGAACAAACCATACCATGGGCCAGTTCCAGGGAAGGTGTCAGCCCTACCCGCTCATCACTGGCAGAGGGTGCAGCCAGTGGGCCATTTAGATGTGAGAGCCCTATTTGTATGAACACAGCATCCTGAAGCTGGGGCAAGCTGGTTCCGTGCCCGTTCTCTACAGGTTTATTTGAAGAAAGGTGTGTGGATGCTGCGTGGGTGAGTCCAGTAGCAACAATGAAGGCAGGCAACGTCAGAACTCTGGAAACTGGTGTGGAGCATCCCAAAGGCTACCTGTTCCTGTTTCTCCACACTAGCCTCACCCCCCCCCCCCTTTCTCTGTTACTCTTCCCACTCACCTCTCTATTAAACACAGAGCCAACTGCCCACCTGAAGGAGGAGCCACGGGCTGCCTTGCTCCTTCCCGGTAGTTGTGCTTTATTGGAGGGAGGGTTACTTCTTTCTCGTTGGCCAGGAACGTAAGCCTCAGGCCTCTAGGGTTTTCCCTCTGGACTGTAAACGCCGCAGTGGTGATCCACCATTGTGGCTTTTTACTTCTTCTTACAGAACTCCTCAGAAAAAGAGAGAACTTCCTAATCAAGCTGGAGTTGCCTCAGGGCACATAGTCTCTACCTACAGATCACCTCCAGGGATGGTATCAGGCCCCTCCCACTGTCTCTGACAGAAGGAAAGGAACAGTGGGGTGTGCGTATGAGACCTGTGGGGGCATTTTCAAGGCTGGCGGGACTGCTTCAGTCTGGGAGGTGTCTTTGGTTGGTGGCCCTGGTCTCTCAGCATTTCACCTGCTGTCATCTAGTCACACGTTTATGCATTCAGTGCAAAACAAGTCTCCCTTTGTCTCTTGTGCTCCAGAGATGCTGAGATGCATGCTATACAGCAGACAGCGAGTCCTGCCCTGATGGAGCCAGTGCTCTAGGAGGGAAAAAGGGGGGGCAGTCATCAAGAATAAGGAAGCATAGCATAACAGATGTTTTCCCTCACTGTGGAGGCAGAGAATAGGCATGACAGTGGCAATGGGTTGGTGGTGATGGCACATTCTGCAGACCAGATGGGAAGGCACTGGCCCACAGGTCAGGTCAGAGCTGAACAGGGTCCTGAGGTGGGAGAAAGGCGTGAGGTTCTGGGGCAAAGGGAACAGCCAGTGCCATAGCTGTGCAGGGGGAGGATAACTGCAGGGGACGTGGGGACCACCTTGGCAGACAACCCAGATGACAAAAGGTGTCGGTGGAGAGGACAGATTCTGACGTGCACCGTGAAGAATGAATGCACTTGGGGGCTGTAGTGCAGGGAGGAGGAGAAAGCAGAAGCAGAACAGGTCCCTGCTATGGATGAAGGTGACTGGAATTGTGGTTGTAGTCATGATGGTGGAGGGAAGGGGTTTCACTCTGCAACTGTGTTGAGCACATGAAATAGCGTGTGTGGGATTTACTGGTGCATTGGTCCTGGATTAATATGCAAATGTAAGTTCTGAGGAGTCTCGAAGCTCTGACCTGAGCAAGCTTGAACAGTGGGGCTGGTAATGTGTTTTGGCGGTGAAGTGGCAGCTGTGGGGGCAGCTGTGGAGGTGAGGTCAGGATGCTGGGAGAGGAGTGCACAACCTCCGCCTGGAGACAATGAGCAGGCATGTGGATGCCTGCGGCTGAGGGTCAAGATGGCGGGAGGATGCAGGAGACCAGTGAAGGGTACAGATGGAATGGCCAGGAAGGCGAGCAGAGGCAAGATAGTAGACAGACTCAACTTGTTTGCTGCCTCTCGCTCTCCACCCATTTCAGGCCTCCCACTTCAGACATCCCATACAAAGATGGAGCTTCTCTGGGGCTCACCTAAAATCGCATCCCAGCATGTTCAGAGATGCAGAATGCCAGCCCCAGGAAAGGCCTGAGTGCGTCCCAGGGGGACCCCCAGAAGACCAGGGGAGTCAGAACTAGAATTCAGGTGGCAAGCAGCCTCCTTAGGCCGTCTTAATAGTTAAGGTAATAGAGTTTGCTCATGATTGAGAGGAAAGGCTGAGCGTGTCTACATCTGAACAGCGAAGCAAGAACATATGGGCATCTTTCAGCTTGGAATCTGAGCTAAGGTCTGCTCTCCGCAGAGACATATGTGAAGTCTGCCGATGTTTGGGGAACAGTTAAGGAAGCAGCTCTTTGATGGTGGATGGTGGCTGCTGCTATCAGAACTGCCTTGGCTTCAATAGAAAATACTAGCATAAAGGGGCCCAAACTTGATGTTAGCCTAGGATGCAGTCTGGAACGAGTAAGAGACCTGGTCTGGGTCCAGAACATAGTTATCTGACCATATGCCAATTACTCAAGATCCCTGGGCCTCAGCTACTCATCTCTCAGATGGGTCCAGATTCCCTGTGTTTGTCGAGACTGAGTGAGGATTTCATAGGTACCCTCACCCTTAGTGAGGTTCATCTAGTGCCCTATGCTCTCCTCTGTGAGGGAAAACGGGACCTCTCAGAAGGCTCAGTAGAGACCACCTCTCTGAAAGTATTCTTCTCCAACAAGGAGACCCAGGCTGCATATAGAAGAGGAAGAAGGAGACCCTAGGTTTTTGTCAAGACTAGAGGGGCAGTGTGATGGCTTTTCTCATTGTCAACTTGACAACATCTGCAATGAACTAAAACCCGAGCAGCTGGCTACACCCGTGAGGGATTTTCCTTAACTAAATCATTTGAAGTAGGAAGAACTACCTTTCATCCAGATCTTTTGAGGTGGGAAGAGCCACCTTTAATTTGGGTCACATTTGCTGTGTGCAGCCTGTATAAAGGACATGGAAGAAGAAAGCTCTTTGCTCTTTGCCTGCTTGCTCTCAGCCTTGCTGGCAAGTCCATCCCTTCAATGGCATTAAAGCCTACTTCTTCGGGATTCCAGGGTATACTGAAGACCAGCTGAGCTACCCAGCCTGGTAGATTCCTGGACTTACCATTGATAGACAGCCGTTGTTGGACTAGCAGGACTATAGCCTGTAAGCCACTCTGATAAATCCCATATATGTATTATGTGTTTTCATTCTATCAGTCTGTTCCTCTAGAGAACCTTGACTAATACAGACAGCAGGTAAACAGGTCTTACCTGCCTGTTGACTCCCAGAGGATGAGGGAGATGAATGGAAGACCAGTTAACCCAGAGCTTATTCATTTAAGAGACACTCTTTGACAGCTCTGCTGGAGAATGCAGTCTAAGAGGCCTTCGGGAACACCCTATCTCTACCATTCCAATATTGCCTTCTATGAGTCTGATTTTAAATGCCTCATGGAGTGGAACCAGGCAGTATCTGCTTCTGGGACCAGCTTAATTTGTGTACACAATGTCCAGGGCTCACCCAGGCCATCCCCCATTGCAGCATTTCCTTCTCTTGGGAAGGTCTGATGAACATGTGTCTATAGGTTAATGCTGTATTGTGCATCTGAATGTTTGCTGAGGGGGTTGGTCTTATGTTATGTGTCCTTACCACCAGCAGACAAAACTAAAGAAGAAGTTAAAGGCTCCTAGCAGAGTCCCCCTTGGAGGAAAACAGCTTGTACATGTGAGGATTTGATTCGGTAAGAGGTTTGGAGACTGACACCCATGATGCAGAAGGAGTCATGAGGAAGGGGTAGCTCAGTTATCTTCATCTGTGGACTGGATGTCTGTTTCTCTTTCCTGTTCCAGATGGAGCCTTGATGGAGGTGGGATTCTCCTCCCACCTCCATCAAGGCTCTGTCTGTCTGGAGAGTAAACATTGGTCTCCTGCAGTCCTGTCACTCCCCCTGACTGGCCAGATCAGGGGATATCATGGATCTGAAGCCAAGGCAGATCTCACCTTCACCTTGAATGACAGTGTGGCTTCAGATCAGTCACTCCTGCCTAGATGCATTTCTTCAAATGCAGAGTGGAGATTCTAATTCCTATCCAACCTGACCTGGGAGGATGAGGCAGTCGCCAGATCACAGGAAAAGGCACTCCTCCCTCAGCAGGCTTTACAGCCATCTCTCAGCCTGTGATGTGAGCAGGCCTCTGGGATGATGTAGGATGCACATTCACCATTTTGCAGATGAGGGCAGTTGCTAATGCAATCACAATGATCACCTGGATGTAAATGGCTCTGGCTTGATCCTTAGCTGGGCTGGTTGGACCAGTGTGAGCCTGATTAACTCAGTTCCTCACAGGAGGGTGGTCCCACCAGCTAGCAGGCAATGAGGGTGAGAGGTAGGGCTGTGTCAAAGCCAGCCAGGTTTTCTGATTAGAGCCTCTTTAGCCCTTCGTGTCAGAAGGTGAAGGTCATGGCAAGTTGGCCCTACATTATTCTGCTGTCAGAATATCTCCTACCACAGTGCAGCCTGCCTCCAGCCACTAGAAATCAAAATAGAGCCTAATGGGTCAAGGAAACAATCAATGTTATCAGTACTGCTGATGGCATTTGTGGGCTGTAGCCCATGAAATATTAATTCTTCCTGTTTGTCTTTAAGGATACATTTTATATGTTAATGTACCATTGAAAGATGCTCATAATGTTAAGTAGCTTAAGATGCATGCCTTGAATAGGCAGATCTACTTTCCCTTGGAATAGCAAATGTAAAATATAAAGACAAAAACCCAATCCCACTGACCATGAGTCAACAGCCATGGAATCCTACTGTCTGCTTGTAAAAGGAAGTTCCCCGTTCATGTTTCAATGGGCAAATAAATAACTTATGTATGGCATTCCCCACCTAATAAAATGTTTTACTGTCAGGTTTACTGAGCACATTTATGAAATCACGCTGTGAGGCTCAGCTTTATTTGGCCTTAATGACTCAGGGGCCAGGGAGAGCTGCCTGAATCGTCAACATTCTGAAGGAAGCAGTGGAGGGAGGCGAGCTCACAAATCAAACAGCAAATCCGGAAGATGCAGGGAAAAACCATTTAAGATCAACTCAGAACGTGCCCTCCATTCAGGGAGCACCGTGCATACATTTGTATTCTGAGCGCAAGTACGGTGTGCCCCATAGAAAAGCACACACAATTTGTTTCTTGGTGTCTTTCATGGAACACTAACTTCTAGAAGGAATAATTTACTGCACTTTTGGGGAGGCCACAGGCCTCTCAGGAAAATGTAATTTAAACTGTGGTGTCATACTGAGAAAATGTGAGCGTAGTCATTCACGACCAGAATTCTTCCTGGGATGTCAGAGGAGCCTTTGTTCCCAATGTAAGACGTTAGGGCTCCAGACTGTCCAATCATCTTGCCGAGATTCAGAAGTCCAAAGGAGCACTGGTCCTCTCAGGGTCACTGAGCTCCTGAGACATCATCCCAAGGCCACCTCTCTAGATGGGAGAAAGATATTGCTAGGGAACACGACAATGTGTTTCTATGTATACAGTAATGTGTCTTTAGGACAGGGCATTGGCTCAAATCTACATTTGTTATGCTCTGTGATTGGCCTTGAGCAAGCTATTCACCTTTCTAGGCTGAAACATCCTCGTATGTAAAATGAGGGTGGCAATAGCCCCTCCTTCATAGGACTGGCTTGTGTGATGATGAGTGGGCTGACCCAAGAAGAGCTGGGTGCCCTGGAACATTTTGCGAGCCGCTCCTTTGGATGTGGAGATCAGGGCCTCTGCCATGCCTTGTATATTTCATTCACTACCTCCTTCCCCTCGTTACTTTTACAGTGTGATCTACAGTATTTGAAACCGTTTTGACTGTTTGCTGTTTTATTTTTGTCCATTTGAGAATAAACAGTAGCTGCTTTATCCCTCTCCCCAGGGTGGATCCAGCACACACAGGCACTCGCTGCACAGTCATTGGTGTTCGAGAAATGAGTGAGTAGCCCGTGCTCTGGTTCATCCATGTGTCCCCGTGAGCTGGAGTAGTGTCTCTCTGCCTCTGTCGTCAGCCCCTGTTACCAGCTCCATGCCTGACACAGGTCCCAGCACAGCAGAGGTCCTCAGGCCCTTATTAAATGAATGTGTGAAAGTTTATATGGAGCAAGAATGAGGGAGATCAACAGAGAGGACGCCCTGAAGAGGAGGGAGACCAAGGAAGCAGAATACGAAGTAAGGTCCGACACGAATCCCTCATTCATTCCTTACTAAGGTGATGGGGTGGTTGGACTCCAGACTGGAGAGGTGCAAGCCCTGCTCAGCCACTCACCTGCTGGAGACGTGGGACAGCTTTTCTCACTTCTCTCTGCGTATGCCACATTGCAGTATGGGGTCATATCAGCACCTTATGGGGCATTAAAGTGATGATGGGCTAATCTCTGCAGTTGTGTGAGGCAGATAAGGGGCTGAGGCTCTGGCAGAGTGCTTGCTATATATACTCAGTTCAGATTCCCAACAGCTATGCAATATGCGGGGTATGGCAGTTCACTTGTAAGCCCGCCGCTGGGGAGGTGGAGACAGGAAGACCCCTAGGGCTCCATAGCCAGCCAGTCTAGCCAATCAGTGAGCTCCAGGTTTCAAAAGAGACCTTGCCTTAAAAAAAAAAAAGAAAGAAAGAAAGAATGATAGGGGAATACACTAAACCATCCCATGGCCTCCACATGAGCACACATACATGTGCACATGCACACACACATGCACAGCACCACTACAATAGCTGTTTATTTGCCATTCAACCAACAAACACTTATTATATATACATCTACTGAGCCAGGCCTCTATAGGCTGCTTAAGATCTGTAGAAAAGTTAGCCGCCCACCCTCCCTGGTGGAGAGAGCTGGTGCCTTGTGCAGTGGAAGCTGAGGCTCCTGAGTTGTGGGCCCTCTAAACCCAGGAGAATGTAAGTTAGAAGCCAACCTCCACAGACACAACTGCCACAGCTCGAGCCCAGGTTCAGGGGGAGACATTTTCATGTGCAGACTGCATTGCTAATCAGAACATTTCTTTAAAAAATTAATGACATCTGTCACTTGGACAAACTTTAAAAGTGCCTGTCTCTACTCTTAGAAAATACTAACTCTTAATTTTTATGCTAAATCAAGTGATCATAACCCAAGAACTTAGTGATTTTGCACTTTAAACACTACTCCGTGATTTATTTCCCTCCAGTAGATAGATTCATGATTACATTTTAAACCCATGCTCCTATTCAGGAGGCAGTCACAGAATGAAGGGTAAAATGCTCCCCCCCCCTTTCTTTAATGTGTAAGTTGAGTTTGGAAGAGCTGTCTTCTGGTTCTCAGAGCTCTAGGCAGAGCATCTGGGCTGTGCCCTCCTCCCTCTGCTCCCCACACATTGCAGGGAGCATTTACAGGCTCATGAAGCAGGGAGTGCAGAGTATGGCCCAGGACAGGGGTGACACTGGGTAACTGTCCATCATTAATGTGTCATCCTTTGTCCCTAGAATCTAAGAGTGGTGTCCATTGTCCTGAAAACCCAGAATCCTGGTGCCTCTGAACACTTATGAGTAAGCAGATGTGTTCTCTGAAAGCTGCTTGATTTAGACAAACCAGTACCCACCGCCGCCGCTGCCCCCCCCCCAAGCAGACGCATGGGAGGAGCCTGCCAGCATATTGATGGCCTTCCCCACAAATCCTGACAATGGACTGGCTCTCTCCCCTGCTCTGTTCCCACCTGGCTCTCCTGCTCTCCCCTCCCTTCTGATGTTATTCTTTTCTACTGAGTTCCCTTGGCATTCTGTCATGGCATGAAGGGATGATGTGAAGGCTGTCATAAAGTCCATCTGCCCTGGAAATCCCTCCCTCTGCATGCCACCAGAGCACCCTGACCCCCCTGACTCCTGTCACCCCCTGAGCGGAAGAGACCACAAAGCTGAGTGTCTGTAGGCCAGATAGCTCAGGTTGACAGCTTTGTTCTGCCGCTTTCTGGCTGTGGATTGAAGGACTTAGAGACTCTTCTGGTCCTCAGAGCCCTCTGCCTCTGACAATGGGATTCTATTTTTATATTTACAATTTCTGTGCAAACGCCTAGTGCAGAGTAGAGGTCTGGGATCAGTGTCTGTTCTCATGCCTCTGATTTTATTAGGCTTCAAAGGAAGGTATTGGGCTGCCAAGGAGAACCCCTGAATGTGCCAATGTCACATGACTGTCATCATGTACCAGCCATCCAGAGATGGGCTGATGAGATAAGTTAAGGTCATGGGGTCAGAGTGGGAGGAGCCTGGCCTGGGGGGAGGGGTATGCAGCTTGATGTTAGGTGTAGAGAAACAGATTCAAGGAAAGGGCTACTAGATGCCTGCTATGACAGAGAAGTGCAGCAGCATGTTTCACTAACTTCTGAGGTCAGCTAAGCTGGTTTGACTTCTGTCCAGGCCCAGCCTGATGTTTGGGGCTCAGGGCTGCTGAGCTTGAGGGAACAGTGCAGACTTTGTCTTGTCCTGGGTTTGAAGGGGCGTGGCCACCACTAGCTAAGTCGGCTTAAATTGGACCCTCTCACTGCTGGTCCACAGTCTGCAAAATGGGTCTCCTATCCAATAGACTGTGGGAAGGCTTGGGGATATGAATGGGAAAGCCCCTGAAGAACAGCAAGATGCTAAAGCACCATGGAGGGGAGTATTCTGCAGAAGAGGAAAGAGAAGACAGTAGGTAGATAATCTGGAGTCATGGGGCAGACACTCTGTTGTCCAGGCTGGCCTACTCACAAACTTCCTAATACTTCCTTGGATTCCCCATTCGCCACCTTCCTTGGGATGGGCTCATGTCACCATAGATCTTCTTTTCTTTCTGCCTATCAATCCTTTTCCCATTAGCCCAGCTTTTCATTCTCATGGAGTTTTACTAGTCACACTGCCCTGTGAAGGAGCAAACCTCCTTGCCTCCTGACTTCCCTCTAACTAGGCAGGCCTGCTTTGTTCCTGCCCCAACACCTACCCCGGAAAGTGTCAGCACACATCCCTGATGGACAAGGACATTCCTTGGAATCACTTTCTCCAATCACTCCTTCTATTCATTCTCTTTCCCGTGCTTTGCCTTGACCCAAATTTCTAAGGCACATGACAAACTCCTACCCACATCTTCTCCCCATTAGGGGTTAACTTTCAAACTCCTTTGCAGGGATTTTGTTTTTGAGGTTGTGTGTTTTAACTTCACTAACTCAGTCTCTGTTTCCTGCCTGCCAGATGGAGGCTCATTTGGATGAAGGCAGGGGAGGAGATGGAGGTCTTGACCCTGCTTGGCAGGGTGTGTGCATGTGTGTGTTTCCTGTTAGGAGTGCTATTTCCTACAGGTAGAAAGTGTTCTGCATATTTACTGGGTCATTTCATAAGCAGCTCTGAGCTTCTACTCAGTGGTAAGCATCATGTGAGATGTTGGAAGGACCACCAGCCATTCCTTGCCTCCGTGTATTGCAGAAGAGAAGTGGTTATAGTCTGGACAGGTAATGGAGCACCGATGATCCAGACAAACAGAGATATACCACGAGAAGCTGGGAGGCATACCGGAAACCCACTGGATGGTGGTTCAGGAAGACTTCCTGGAGGAAGCCCATCTCATGTGAGACATGGGTATGTCTGAAGCTTGGATGGAGAAACGTGGAGAGGGTGGCAGGTACAAAGAGCAGCTACCATTAGCTAGGTTTGGGATAGGCTGAAAAACTGCTGGGGAGGAGTGAGGTGGTGTCAGATGGTTCCCAAACACAAAAGCACGGTGAGGAGTTTGACTTCCTCTGTGGACACAGAGGGTTGCCTACTGCTGTGTGGATGCAGAGCCAGCCGCACAGGTGTTGGAACTTACACTCATGAGCCAATGATCCATCCACCTGCAGCCCCGGTACATCTTCCAACTCACTACTTCAGCTTGCTGCCGCTCCTCCTTCCGCTTCTGCGCTTGGCGTTTTTTTTTTTTTTTTTTTTTTTTTTGTATGCCACAGCTTTGTCCAATCAGCATAGTCTGTCTTAGCGAAGCTCCCGGTCTCCGGCTGGGGCATGATAATGCATGCCGTCCTTTGTTTCATTGTTCAAATATGTGTCTGTGATGTGGTGGGGACTGATAAGTAAAGAAAATTGTGTAGGCTCGTAGCAGACATCTCATGACCTCAGGAGTCCCCCAAGATGTGCTCTTCCAGCGAATTGTCGGCAAGCCCATTTATCACCGCACTGACCTGGGACTCTGCACATTTCCCTATGAAAACAGCCTGGTGCCGTCAGCTCCCATCTGCCCCAATGCCACCATAATGAAGCAAGCTTTAACTAACCCTGGTACCCACTGAGCAGCCCCACACAAATGGCTTTCGAGAGCCAGACATCTGCACCAGGGACACAGCCTCTTCCTGATGGTGAATTCAGGGAAAGCCAACACACCCTTGAAGCTTTGTTTATTTTTGGCTTGGGTAATTGGATGGTATTAATTATTTATGTTTCATGTTGCAAGCAGGCAGAAAAAGGGCAGGAGGAAGGGAGGCTGGAAAGGGCTGGTGGACCAATCCAGACTGTGGCAAGCAACTAAAATATTCTGAACCTTGATTAGGTATGGAGAAGTGTGCATCCTTGCTCTGAAGCAATTTGCTGGAGTGTTTCATGTGGTTTCCTATAAACCATTCTGTGTTCCCACAAGATAAAAATAACACTCTGCCCTGTTTGGAAATCCCTTTGCATACTTCAGTTCCTGCTAGCTAAAACTCATTGGTTCTCCATCCTTGAAACTTTAGCAAATTGCATACCCTTCTTGGGTGCCACAGAGCAAATGGTACCTGCTTCTGAATTCCAGAACCCTGGGAAATAATCCAGCTTATCCCCATTTCACAGGAGAAGAAACTGAGACTCAAAGACATTGAGGCTCCTTCCAAAGGAAGGGGAAGAGCAGAGATGGGATTTGAGGCCAGGCTTTGCTGATGCTGGCTCCACTGCTGTGGGATGGCCTTTCTGTGTGCTGTGAATATATGTTGCTGTGATTGGTTAATAAAGAAGCTGCTCTGGCCTATGGTAAGTCAGGGTATAGCCAGACAGGAAATCCGAGAGAGAGACGGGAAGAAGAAAAGCAGAGGCGGGAGAGATGCCAGCCTACCACCCAAGGAGCAAGATGCCAGCAGACTGGTAATGTCACAGCCATGTGGCAAAACATAGATTAATAGAAATGGGTTAGTTTAAGATGATAGAGCTAGCTAGCAAGAAACATAAGCCATTGGCCATACAGTTTGTAATTAATATAAGCCTCTGAGTGATAATTTTATAAGCAGCTGCGGGACCGCAGGTGTGGGTAGGACCAGAGAAACTTCCGGCTACACTCCACAGCCTCTTCTCCGAGAATGTTAATACCCGAAACTGAAGATGAGCATCCACAAAAGCTCCAGTGCCCCTGGGATTTTATGCTGTCTGGTGGGATCTGGTCAGGGATGCGGCTGGGACCGCAGCTCCCTGATTGTCTCTATTTATGCGTTGTGAAGCTAAAGGTTGCTTCGTTAATTACAAGGAGAAAATAAGGGGTTCTTGGAGGATCAGTGGCAAAGTGACTCCAATTAAACCCTTAATGAGTATATTAAGCCATGTAAATCACATGTCTTCCTTTTCCCCTCTGGGACATTGCTTCCCTTGGTGAGCAAATCCTTGGCCCAGCCGATGCAGGCTGAGCCTCTGGGAAGCCTAGAAGGTGGGTTTATTCTGCAAACACACCAGGCCCAAGAGGGCTTGAGAGGTTAAAAAAAAAAGCAAAGGAACAGAACCTGCTGGCAATCTGGTGCTTTCCAACGTACAGCTCCCAGATTTAACAAAGCAGGGAGACCCATGCAGGCCTCGTCACTCTGGAGCTTCATGAGGAGGGACTGGCTTTTCTTTGGTCTCCTCTTCCTCCCCCAGCTTTCAGCCTGGCTCACTGGCGGCTGAAGTCGGGAAGCCTCCACTTATGTCCCTCAGATTTGAGTGGCCCTTGCCTGCCTAGAGGACCTGGGAAGGCTTCAGAGGAGGAGATGAAATGCCCGGCTCCCCACTGTCTACGTGGAATCATGGGAGCTGTGAGCAGCACAGCTCAGAGACCACCTGATTGCCCTTGGGTCCAGGGTAGCCCTCCCCCTCCCTCTCTCACCCACAAGCATATATCCGGAGTCCCTATGGTGTCCTGGGCTCCTGCCTCAGCCCTACTTAATCTACTTCTCTCCAAACCCCGGGAGGAAGAAGCCGAGAGGGACCACTCACTAAAGAGCACATACAGCAGCTGCCACAAGGTCAGACCCCAAATCGACTTGGTGTTTTTATCGAACCGGAGAAGAGGAAGTGATGCGGTGTTCTGGACAGGAGCTGCTCAGGACTCAACTGGGAGTGATATGAGCCCCAGGGAGATGGGAGGAGGGGCTGGCCTCCTCCACGAAGCTCTCCTATTTGGCTGCACAGGAAACAAAAACCCTACTGAGAAAGGGCCCAGGATGCCCATGGGATTCCCTGCCCTAGAACCCTCTGCAGAGGGCTTCTCCCCTATCACTGTCTTGCTTTGGTTCAGAAGCAGTTAACACAAGGGGAATCTCCCTCGGTCCTAGGGAACTTTCCAGAGCTACCGAACAGGTAGGGACAGCCATGGCTGCCTATAAAGGTGGCCACTCCTGTGCCCCTCATCTGGACCCCTTCTCCCTGTCATCTTCCTTTTCATTGGGGACCTCAGAACCTTGACCTGACCCATGAATGAGTTCCATTTCAGCCCTCCCTGTACATGCAACACATTTATCCAGTGTCCAGGTACCAGGCACCACATTAAGCACTTGAAATACACTTTCAATCCATACCAACTCCCTCGGGAGATATTGTTATCCCTATCTTAGCAGTAAGAAAACAGAGTCCCAGGGAGGTTGAGAAACCTGCCCAAGGCCACACAACTCATGCCAGCTAAGCTAGGCTGTAAACCCAAGGATCAAGATCCAGAATCTTATTCTGTCCACAGCCCCATGCCAGTGCTTGCAGTCACCTCCAGGTGGGTGACTTTTCAGTGTTCCTTTTTGTTAAGAAGAAAGGCACATTAAGAGATGCTTAAAGAAGGCCAACAGGAGGAACAATAGGGAGCAGGACTGCTGTTGGGAGGAGAGGACCCTGGACCACTCTCCCCTTCATCTGCAGACTGCAGGATGGGACCTTCCTCAAAGATTCCCAACACAGGAGGCCTCTGCCCATCAATTATCATTGGCCATGTTGTCCTGGGCACTCAATAAAACCACACACTTTACTGGAGTGGGGATTTCAGTGGAGAGACCTCCGAGGAATGTCACAATAGAGAGTAGAGGAGCAAAAGGGGGTCAATGTGTGATAGAAGTTGGGGGCCGTAGAACCTAGTGAAGAAGAGAGCCAGCTTCCACTCCACACTTACCCGAATTCAGTCTGGCTCCATGTACCATCTCAGCCTTGGATTCCTCATCTGTAAAGTGGGGTCATCTCATACCAAGATCTACTTCTCTGTTCCCTTTCTAACCTAGTCCAGCATTGAAAGGCTGCTGCTGCCTCCCTTAGACAGGGTCAGCAATGAATAATTCTGGATGTCCAAAGATGCAGACAGGTGGGCCAGTTCTTAACACTGGTGTGACAGAATGAAAGTGGGTGCCTCACTCAGGCGAGCTCTGTTCTCATTCAGCTGATCAGGAACTCTCTGTCTACAGTTGAGGCTAGCACCCTCTGTCTGAGGAGGACCTGGGTGGGCTCCTTGTGGCCCACAACATTCTGATCCACTCATGTTGCAAGTTCTTTTGTACCAGGTTACTGTTTGGAAACTAGGGCCATTCATTCATCCATGGCCTAGCCACCCCACCATCTCCATCTCCATTTCCAGTTCCACATGGAGTCTTTCAGTGGAGAAGCCTTCCCTGCCTGGCTTGATCAGAGCAGTGTGCCCAGCACATTGTCCCCACAGCCCTGTGCTCACACTGGTTATCAGACTGTATTTTCTGTCCCTAATAAGCTTGGTGAAGCACTCAGGCACCATTTTGTCCAAGGATCAGCTATCACCATTAAATTCAAAAGTTGTCAACTTAAATTAAGAAGCAACTGTACTCCCTTAAGTCTACTTCCTGGAGACATTCAAGAAACTGGTGCCCTCACCATCCTTGGAGAAAGACTTTCTTACTTTCTCTTCCTGTCAAAGTGCTAAAATATCATGAGAACAGGAACTTAGGTAAGGAAAAGGTATATTTGGTTCACAATTCCAGGTTACAGTCTTTCATTGCAGGGGAGTCAAGGCAGCAAGAAACTGAAGCAGCTAGACACATGACATCCAGAGTCAAGAACAGAGAGCAATGAATTAATGCATGTCTGCTGGTGCTCAGCTCAGTTTCTCCACTCCAAGGATCTCAAGCCTAGGGCATGGTGCCGCTCAAGGTGGATGGGGCCACATCTATTAGCATAATGTAGACACTCTCTCATAGTCATCTCAGAAGCTCATCTTCCAGGTGGTTCTAGAATGTGTCAAGTTGATGATTAAAACTAACCATCCCAGACCCTCTGCGCTCCCCTCTAGTTTTCTTGTGTCCCAGAAGGTGCCTCTTTCCTTTCCTATTTTCTCTGCTCCTTTAATTTATAATTGGTCTCTCCCCTGGCAAGCGAGACTCATTTCTCTGTGAGAGGGAGGAGGCCGCAATGAATATAAACATGGAACCTGCCCTAGTATGGGCATGTAGACATAAACACTGGCACACAGATCAACAGCTTTCTGTCCCACACTTATCCTCCTCTCCTCTGTGCTGGGAGATGCAAGAGTGCCCAGCCTATCACAGACATCCCAAAAAAGCTATGAATGTGGAAAGACTGGTCTCTGCAACAAGTAATGAAGAAGGAAAATGTTATGCGGATGTCAGTCTTGTTCGCTCACTGAGCTCTTGTTCTCAGTGCTCTACTTGGCTGCCAGGATACTTGCTTTTTAGCAATGAAAAGAGTCACAAAGGCCTGATGTACAAAGCAACTAGAGATCAAACCCTGCTTCTGTAGGTCTGAAATTCAGGGAGCCCATGTTGGCAATATCCAGGGGCATTGGTATGCCTCAGCTAGACAGGGAAGGTTTAACCTGTCTCCGCTTCCCTGTGCTTATAGGCATAGGGGTTCTCACGTGTGGCTTGTGGATATCACTGGCAGGCTCATAGAAACCCGGACTGCTCAGCCCTTTTTCCAGAGATTCTGACTCACTAAGGCCAGTAAGGCCACCCCAAGTGACGCCACAGTGACGGCTGTGCTGTGACGATCTGCATGAGACCTGTCAGCTAATTTGAACCCTGTAAGCCACTGAAGCTCCTGGGATACCGGAACACAGAGGACTTTCTAGCCTCCCGGAGAGTATTCTCCACTCAGATGCCATCAGGAACACTTCCATCCCCTTCCTGCTGGGATTCAGCCTTCCTGCCTCCTTCGTTAACAGACCCCAGGGATCAAGCAACCAGGAATTTATTTAAATTTTTGTGGCTTGTGTATCTTTCTACTGCTTCCTGTAAGTCTCATCCTGCTTTTTTGTTACGTATTGAGAGACTCTTAGGTCAATGTCAGGGGGCTCTGAGGTTGTCCTAGTGGACAGAAACTGGGGAGAGGGTCCACAGATCCTCCTACCTCCCTTCTGAGTGGAGAAAGAACTGAGGTGGCATTTATTCATGAGCATAGCCTTGTGTTTGGACCTACCTGCCAAGAGCATCTTCACTTGCCAAGCATCCTCATAATTGGGACCCTATTACTTGGTGAGGCGTTTATGAAGCCAAAGGGCAATGACTGTTACTGTGCTTGTAAAGGTGGAGAAACTAAGGGCAGTGAGGAGTCATGTGTCCAAGGTCACTAGGTGATGGCTCCTTCTTAAGCTTGGAAAGGACCCCCATCAGATCCAAGACCTTTCAACTTCCTGGTACTGAGTTCAGTGATGAAAACCAAGCTGTTGCCATATTGCTCACCCGCCTTCTGTCTCTGGGTAAATCATGTGAGCCTCTCACTGGCAGAATTGAAGGTGAACAACAGAAGAGGTGTTTTCAGGGAATTTACAGTCCAGGAAGGGGACTTCCATCAGCGGCACATGAACACTTTCTGAACTTCTGCTATGTATACACCCCAGGGGCTGGGTCATCTCCCTTGCTGCTTAATGGTCATCATTATTCACCTTGTCTTCAAAGCATCTATTTCTAGAATCCACACATCTGTCACTCACTACTTACTGCCGCTGCTGCTAAGCCTGGTCACCCTCCTCTTCCCGTCTTCCAGCCCCCCACAGTGGCCACTCCCCAGCCCAGCAGACACAAATTCCCTGATGGTCTTGAGTGACCCTTCAAAACTGCCCAGCAACTCTCAATGGTCCACCAGGCCTGCAGGGAATCAGCTGCTGCCTCCCTTTTCTGCCTCACCTCTGGCCATTTTTCCCATGGCTATTCATGCCAGCCAACACATTTCCAGCAAAGCCTCGTGAGAGCTGGGAGAAAAACGCAGTCCATATGGTCTAAGCCTCACAGCATCTGCATGTGGTGTGCTCACCCCATCAATGACTCCTGATGGTTTGGGGTCAGTGGCCCTTGGTGACACTGTGCTGGCATTTGGGTACCTTCCCCTTCTTCATGGCCCTGTCTGTAAGCTGCCCCACCCCCTCTGAAGTACTTGCCATTTCCTTGACATGCCATGTTTGGCAATCATTTGCAACTTTATTATCTTTGGAAGCCAGGCACCACAGGTGAGCCTCATCAAAAGCTCTCTGCAGAGAACGCTGTGTACAATTAGTAAATGAAGAAATGTGTCAAACACAGAGGAGTCTCCAATATGGTTCTCCTTGGAGTGTGGACAGGGCTTGTTTCCCAGCTGGGGGCACACATCAGGACCACTGAGAAAGGAGGTCAGCCCAGCAATCACCTGCTCTACCCTCTGCACTCTAGTTGGCAGGAGGAAGGAACCTCAGCAGGTGAAACTCCAGGTCCTTATGCCCAATCCAGCAGGAAAGGAAAAGAATAAAACAGAAAATTCTAGAAAGACAGAGTGTGACTCTTTAGAGTTCTCAGCAATCCAGAGTCTGAACAGTCATAAAATGTAGCTTAGCAATACTTTCCATTTATTCCCGTGTAAGTGCATGGGTGTGTGTTCATGTGGGTGTACATGTGTGTATGGGTACACATATAGGTATGGATGAGTGTATGTGGGCCCAAGGTCAACCTCTGCTGTCATTTCTCAGGAGCCACCCACCTTGATTTGTTATTGAACCAGGGTCCCTGGTTGGTGAGTAGGCTAGGCTGGCTAGCCTTGGAGCCCCAGGGACCCTCTTGCTTGTCCCTCCAAGCACTAGGATTCTGTGCACCCAATGACGCCTCACTTTTTATAAGGTTTCTGGTACTGAATTCAGGTCCCCATGCTTCCACGGCAAGCTCTTTGCTAACTGAGCCACCTCTCCAGCTCCTCTAAGTAATGTTCTGTACCAAACTTAGTCATAGCTACTGGGGGCCTGGGATAGAGCTGTCTGCTAGCCGACAGTATAAAGAGGTGTCTAATAGCCATCCTTGCACTGGTTGAGGTTCTCTTGAGTGCAGGGATTGATTCTGATTAATTTCTGAGCTCTCCCAAGCTTGTGCAGGACTTGCAGAGAAGGGGTTCAATCAATGCTTGCTGAAGGAATGGACAGATTGATGGTCCATGAGTGTGCTGTGTGGACAATGACTGGCTGACATGCTCTAGGTACAGGGAGTCCTGAATGGTAAAACATGTCTATAAAGTTCACTTGTCACAGTCAATCTCATGTCCTCAATTTACCCTGAGTCCCACTGAGACTCCAGCTTCCAACAGTGGAGTCTTCACAAAGATCCTGCCTCACTTTGTATTTGAAATACTGAGTGATCTTGGCTCAGTTTCCTCTTGGACCAGATTGGCTAAGATTTTCCATTTGTCAACACACTTAGTCTTGAAGTTTATTGGTCCAATGCATTTAAAGTAGAATGGGCACCAGAGTCCGTGTACTCCAGCAGTTTCTGCTCAGAATGAGTGCCTTCTTCAGTCTGCTGGAGGGTCAGAGGGATGAGCAAGACCAGGGGAAGGGCTTTGCAGAGGGAGGAAGGCAAGAATAGCCTTCTAAGACACGTCAGAATGGATGAAAGTTTAAAAAAAAAAAAGAAGTCAAGTGCCTGCAGGAGATGGAGACGTTTGTTTCCTTGAGATTGCTCTTGCTTGCCTAGAATTCTCTCTGTAGCCCACAGTGGCTTCAAACTTGTGATGCTCCTGCTTCAGCTTCCTGAGTGCTGGGATTCTATGAGATCACACTTGAGACGGCTGTGATACTTTCCCTGTCTTTCCACTCATTTGTTTTGCAGATATTCATGGCCTGTATTGAGCACAGCAGGGCCAGGGGATAGAGATAGATGAAGCCCAGCCCTTACTTTGAGTAATTTACCACCCAGCAAAGTGTTGGGCAAGAGGCTTGTGAAAGTTTTGTGTTATGAGGGGAAAAGAGTTGAGCAGCTACAGTTTTGGACTGGAACTTTTGACTTTGTCTTAAATGTCAAGAACACTTATTGGGAGTTTGTTCTGTATCAGGCACAGTCCGTGTTCTATCACTTAGCTCTTAGACATCCTTGGAAGCCAGGTCATAGGGTGGGAAGTCACTGGCATCAACTGCTTAGCTCCAGACTTCATCTTCCTGCCATCTTCAGCTGTTCCAGGGAGTAGAAGTGACCAGGAGCAGACAGCTAGGAGTAAGCTTGGATGCCTGGCCAAGCTTCACTCCCCTTGAGTCATCCATGAATCTGCAGAGACATTTGGGGCCAGGGCCAACGTTTGACACTGTTTGCCTGTGATGGACCATTTGTGGTCTATAAACAGCTGAGTGTTTCTGTCGGGACTGAAGTTGGAGCTGACAATGACTGGATAGTGCTATTCCTATTGTGACCTGCTGCCCCTCCAAAGACGTCATGTTGGTGGGTGGTGGTGGGATTCCTAAAGTCCATTCTTTTGCAGGAGGTGACCTGAAATGGGTTGCAGCCCACAATGTGATAGACTAATGCTCTTGAGATCTTAGCTATTCATTCTGAGAGATGCTTTGGTGGTAAATTAGACATGCAGAATCTTGAGCCCTGGTCTTAATTCAATTTTTAATTAATTTTTGCGTAATAAGCTGTAAGCACATTAATATCAATGAGATACTTCCTGCAGTGTGGCTAGCATATGGCTTTCAGGAACCAGGGGTATTGTTTTCCCCTTTATTTGTGTCAAATAAAGATTACTGGTTCCCTAAGTATTATTTTCTGGTTTCTTTGGAGGTGGGGCTAGAAGAGAGCAATTACATTGCCTCGGCTTGGGTTGAAATGTCACAGACACATAGTTGAGAGCAATGAGAAGACTCATCTTCTTTGCATATAGGACTCATCCAAGACTGACCTGCCAGAAAATAAAATTTCCTTCCAGTTCTAAGTGGACAAATGCAGAATCTGTTAGCAAATGCTCAGCAGAATCTGCTGGAGATGAATTTTAAACTGAAGGCATTTAAAATATTTATGTGGCACAATTTGGCTATGCCTAGATACCAGGATCCTGACCCATCCTTTCTTCAGGCAGGTGTGCTTGCGCCGTTTGGGCACCTCTGATGCACAGATATAGTGTAACCCTTGTGTCTGGGAGGCTGCCCTCTGGGATGAAGTGTTTTCACACAAGCACATCGGCAAGTCTCACATAGAGCTACAGATCCACAAAAGACTCATCAGTGAGGGTACCATTCACACAGAGTTACAAAGGGGATGCTTGTGAACTGGATGTTTATGGATGAATGGGATACAGATATAAAGGAAATGGCAGTCATTCCTGGAGACAGACAAAACCAAACCATACTCCAGAAGAGTGCAGGCAGAGTCTCCAAGTCCAAGGAAAGTCACTAGCATGCTTTTGTTTCTTCCCGCCAGTGGGGTGTCTTGTTGCCTGTCACCTCCCTGTCACCTCCCTGCCTTCCAGCCACAGGTGTCCCATGCCAGTTCAGCCAGCATGCCTGACAGTGACAAGACCAGGACCAAGGAACGTCTTCATGGCAGCCAGGCCTCCTTAGGCCTGGTCTTGTGCATTTTTGTATCATGGCTCCCTTATGTCCAGGGCCACTGCTAAGAATTGTGCCTCAGGAATGAAGAGGCGAGGTGCAACCGGCATGGAGTGCTGAAGTCAGCAACAGGCATGAGTGGGATAATGGAAGTTTATCCGGGAAATCTCTTTGACTCAGCCTTGCTCAAGTCTGTGTTATTCTGGACGCTTGGCAGGTGCGGTCCCAGACTCCTGTCAAATCCCTTCGGATGATTGAGGATATTAAGGCACCCCAGGACTGTTTCCCGGTACCTCAGTCCCCGTGACATTGTGGTTGATGTCCAGCTCACGAAGCCCTGGGTGCTTTCTTGTCTTTGGTCTTTTGGTCTCAGAGAGAACAAGGGACCCAGATAGTGTCTCTGTGAAGCCACTGAGGACTTGGACTGAGCTAGGTCTGATGACCTGGAGTAGCTTTATTCCAGAGAAGAGAGCTGTTTTGGTGACTCTAACTCAGAGACTCTGAGTATACTGAGAGGAAGCTCCAGCTTGGGTTTGGATCGCTCCAGCAATGTGGTTTTCAGCAGAATTCACAACTTCCTGTTTGGCCCCGCCCTTCCTCATTGCATCCATCCCATGAGAGCGGGCCGACTGTATCCTGACCTGGATGTAAAGGTTGTTCTTCCCCTGAAGAACACAGAATTCTCAAGAAGGCTAACCCATGGCTAGCTGTGCCCAAAGGACTCCGAAGAAATCAATCAGGATGCTCCTTGATAGAAAAGAAAATTGACCTCTTTGCTCTAATCCCTGACTTCCAACAGTGTTCTTTGCTAAGGACAACAGCATCTACCCACAAGTGGTTCCACTGACAAGTGGGGACCAGTCAGCAGGGTTGTAGCATCTCTCACAGTAAACTGGCCAAGAAAGGTCGGTGATTCAGGAAGAGGAGAGGGGAAGCAGAGGCTGTGAGCAGCCAGAAGCTCTTCACAGCCTTGGCACAGACAGTCTAACCACCTTTGTTTTCTCGTTAATTTGTTCTGTCTCCTCCAACTGTGCTGTCAGCGGGACGCTCATGTCCCTCCTGAGGGCCGCGCCCCTCCCCCCTTATTCACAAATCTGATGATTGACTCGGTGCAAAGGGCCAGCCATCCTTTCTCCTCTAATCAGAGGCAGCAGGGGCATTTGATGAGCTCATCACTGCTTCACACAGAGCATCTGCTTAAGACTGGTTTAGAGCCCCGCACCGAGGCTCATGCCTGTCACCCACCATTCAGGAGCAAGAGTTCAAGGCCAGGCTGGGCTACGTGAGACTAAAGTCAAACTAAAAATCAAAATGATGCAAGGCTGCTTTGGGCATCAGTCTCACTGGATCTGAGGATCGGAGGAAAACACAAATTAAGTCCCTGACAAGAGCCTGTACACTGTTAGTGAGACAGTGGGGTGAGGGTGGGGGTACCACCAGGACACCCCAGCCTCCAGGCTTCCTTTGATACATTCGACACAAATGACCTGAGCCAGAGCAGGCTACGGGGACCCCAGCTGGGCTCCTCTGTTCAGTTCTTCCCCTCCTGTCTGTGGATGAAGTCTTGTTGGGTGGCCCCTCGGATTCCTCCCCTACAAAAAGCGGGTGTCAACTAGGCATGATGGGGCATGCCCACATTCCCAGCTCTCAGATGGAAGCAGTGAGTCCTCTACTTCAAGGCCAGCCTGGGCTATGTATCTAGAGTAGGAAAAAAAGAAAAAAGAAAAAAAGAGAAGAAAGTTATAAAAACGGGCTGGTGGTGTTTAGCCTCAGGGTTGGGCTCCAGTGAGATCCCAGCACTGCAAATAAGGCCCTGTGCAGCTCCTGGTGAAAATGAGCTGCAACGGAGCTGGGCTTACCCTCTCTCCTGCAGCTTCTCCCTGGCCCTTCCTCCTTTAGTAAGAAAACAGGGAGCACATGCAGCTAGGATTGCTAACTAGATCTTTTCCCCAGTCATAGAAGAACAATGTGTTCAGGTTGGATACCAGCTTAGATCTGGACAGAAACCTCTGATTCTTCTGTAGAGTCCAGGTGTTCATGTGGCTGGAGAGGTGGTTCAGTGGTTAAGAGCACTGGCTGCTCTTGCAAAGGACCTGGGTTTGGTTCCCAGCACCCACATAGTAGCTCACAACTATCCATAACTCCAGTTCCGGGGGACCCAATGCCCTTTTCTGGCCTCTGTGAGCACCAGGCACACATATGGTCCGTAAGTATACATATAGGCAAAAACAAAAATACATCTTTAAAAATTCCCAGGTGTTCATCTCAGAGGAATCCTTTCTTCAGGACACATGATTAAACATCAAAGGGTTTCTGGTCTGGGGCACAGGGAACTGTGTTTTAATTTCCTGGGGCAGGGATCAACCCCCCCCCCCCAAACTTGCCAACAGCGCTGGTCTAGGCTTGGGATATTACCATGCTAATGCGGGCAAACGGCATCTTAGTGCGGTTTAATGGTTTACTTTTAGAGTGTGAGTGAAGCTGAGCCTGGCTCTGTTCTTAAAAGCTTCTCCTACTTCACTCTTGGGGACCCGTCGGCTCTTGTCAGTTGCTTTCTTCTCATTGGCTTCTTGACCTTTTTCTTACTGACTTTCTGAACTCATTATATATTTAGGGGATTATCCCTTCCTAGCACAGGCTGTGGTTTCCCCCAAGGTCATTCTTTGCCTTTTCTTACTGTGTCTGGGGTGACTTTGATTCTTTTTGTATAGTCAAGTTTATTAATCATGTCCTTTATAACTTCTAGATCCTGAGCCTGAAGTAAAATGGCCTTCTTTGGGGATAAAAATAGTTCTACGATTTTCCTTTTAATATAAGTTTTTTTTTTCTTTAATACACACTTGGGCTCTTTCAGGTTTTAAAGAAAATCCACAAGTTTGCTTCATTTTTTCTTTTGAGACAGAGTCTCATGTAGCTCAGGCTGCCCTTAAACTCTCTGTGTAGCAGAGGATGACCCTGATATTCTGACCTGGCTGCTTCTGCCTGCCTCCTAAGTGTTAGGAGCCTAGATTACAAGCCTGTGCTGGTTTATGTGGCACCTGAGGACCAAACCCAGGGCTTCATGCAGAGGCAAGTGCTCTACAACTGAGCTACATTCTTGGCTCCAGAAGTCAACTTTATGTAATTGATGTTAAAATGTTTATACTGACAACTAATTCAAATAACACACAAGACTCACACACATAAACACACACTCAGACAGACAGATACACACACACACACACACACACACACACACACACACACACACACTTTTCCCATTTTGTTCCCAATGCTTCATTTCCCTGTCTCTAGGTGGCTTTGGTTTGGAAGGGGCAGCCTGGCTACCAGCCTCAGTGCTGAGTTTTGAGGGCCAACCCTGAGAGTTTTGCCAACTGCAAGATGGGGGCTGACCTAATCACCGGGATTACTTCTCAGACTCATTTTGGCTGCATTTATTTGGCAAGTGCTTGTCCCTTGTACGTGTATAGATACTGAATTCAGATTTCGATGACCTAAGTTAAGAAACAACAGTTTGCTGGCTGGAGAGATGGCTCAGTGGTTAATAGCACTGCTGCTCTTGCAGAGGTCCTGGGTTTGGTTCCTAGCACCCAGATGTCAGCTCACACCTCACCTGTAACTCCAGTTCCAGGGGAACTTGACAGATACTGAAAAGATGGCTCAGTGGTTAAGAACACTTACAGCCCTTGCAGTTTGGTTCACAGCATCCGAACAGCTGGTAACTCCAACTTCTGGGGATCTGGTGCCCTCTTCTGGTCTCCACGGGCACTTGCATTAACATACACATACATACACAGTACACACAGTTAAAAATAAAATACATTTTAAAATGTTTTCTAAGTAGAGTGAGGGGGGAAGGGCTGGCAGGCAGGACTATGAAAGTGTATAAAGAACAAAGAAGTGCAAACTAATCGTGGGAGACCTCTGCCCCTTGAGGTCCCATCCTCTTCTCACTTCCAAGCCTTGACAGGAGCAGAAAAATGGGAAGGCACATGGAGGCAGCAGCCAGGTTAAAATATGTTCTTCTATTGGACTATAGAGCATGGCCTCCAAGCTGGTGTTCTTACAGGGGAGAAGCCACCTAGGACAAAAGAGTCCTGGAAGATATTTTTATGAGCCTCTATTCTTTTCTACCTCTTGCCTGCCATCTGTGAAACCTTTCTAGACTCTTCCAGGCACATTTATTCTTTTGACTGACACTATTGGGAGCCAGATGAGGACAGAGAGGGAGCTTTGGGTCAGATTCCTGCTCTATTCCAAGTTCCTAGCGCAAGGCTTTTTCTGGGTGAGTGAAATGGGGTATGGGCACTAGTGCATTTTTTATCTGGCAGCTCCTGGCACCACCATGGGTGCCACATCCTTGTGTAACAGCCCCTGGTCATTCTTTAGCCAACTTCTCCACAATGACAGTAGTCCCTACACATTGGAGGCCAGAAGATTTAGGTTCCTATTGTGAACCTGTTGTTAGTCCAAACAACTAGACTCCAGTCTTCTGAACCTTGGGTCTGGTTTTGTACTATCTCATGAGGATGCTGGGTCACAACCCTCCAATCTCTTCAGCTCTGCTGTCGTAGAAGCCTCTTAACTCAGAGGTGACAAGCTGGCCTTGCCCAGCGATGGCTCACAGAGGCAGTAGGAATACCATTGGCTGAGCACAGCCACATGCCAGACATCATGTTTTCCAAAACTCCTCCAGGAGGTAGGAATTACACTATCCATTTAACACAGGGGACATCTAAGGTTGGGGAAGATTGGTTTCTGAGCTGGTGTGACCAGGCTCTCAAGTAACCTAAAGTTAGCAGGGTCTGTCAGGAAGGCACACACTACCTTTGCCCAACTCTCTTCTGTAGCAGAGATCTTAAAAGTTCTTATTAATAAAATCTAACCTGAGGCCAGTTATTAGGGTGAACTGGAAGATCAGAGAGACAGAACAAGCCACAACTAACCTCACTTGGCCAACTTCTCAGCTGATCTTGTTTCCTCAGCCTGGAAGCCTCTGTGTCCTCATATCTGAATGGCTCTCATCTGAACTGTGCTGCTCAAAAGCCTAAAAGCTTAATCAGCCAAATGCTTAACCAGCCAAATGTTTCTAGTTTCTGGTCCTCACGCCTTATATACCTTTCTGCTTTCTACCACCACTCCCTGGGATTATTGGCTCACTTTCTGGGATTAAAGGCATGAGTCACCATGCTTGGCTGTATCCTTGAACACATGGATTTCTGCCTCTGGAATGCTAGGATTAAAGGCGTGTGCTACCACTGCCTATCCTCATGTTTAATATTGTGGCTGTTCTGTCTCTAACCCCAGATAAGTTTATTAGGGTGCACAATATTTGGGGGGAACACAATACCACCACACTCTTCCTCGTCTTATGTACCATTTCCAGGCCCTTTCAGGAAAAGCAGCAGCAACAGTCTCATCTTGAGTTACTGGGAGGGCCAGCCCATCCAAACTGAAACTTGAATCTCACATTCACCTCACAGTTTCATCTCTCCAATCATAACACACTCAGTGGGAACTCAGGGTGGCCCACCTGCCCTTTACTTCTGCTCTTCCTACCTCCTACCCACCAGTTCCCTGGGTCCCTAAATTCTGGCTCATTGGGACTGATCACAGAGCAAGGGAAGGAAGAGACTCCTCCCCAGGTGGCTCATTCTAGTGTGGAATATTTAACTATGTAAAGATGTGTTACATTTGTTCATCCTGCAGAATATTACTGTAACTATGTGAAGGTGTGTTACTTTTGTTTATGCTGCCTTTGTTAATGATGTAAAGGTGTGTTGCATTTGTTTCACCTTGCCTGCCTAAGGCACCTGATTGGTCTAATAAGAAGCTGAATGGCCAACAGCTAGGCAGGAGAGGGATAGGTGGGGCTGGCAGGCAGAGAGAATAAGTAGGAGGGGAAATCTAGGCTGGAGAGAAGAAGAAAAAGAGAGAAAGAGGGAGAAAGAGGGGGAGATGCCTGGGGCCAGGCAGGTAGCCACCAGCCAGCTAGACAGAGTAGGACATACAGAAGGAAAGGAAGGTAAAAAAAACAAAAACAAACAAACAAACAAAAAAAAAAACCCTGAGACAAAATGTAGATGAAAAAGAGCAGGTTAAGTTATAAGAGCTAGCAAGAAACAAGCATAAGATAAGCATTCATAGTTAATATTAAGTCTCCATATTATGACTTGGGAGCTGGTTGGTGGTCCAAAGAAAGCCTGTTACATCATTCTCTTCGGATTATGTACTGTACAAGCAGTGTCCCAAGGTCATCCCATCAAATGAGATCATCTGGGACATTCTTTGATGTCCACTGCTCTGCTTCTTCCCTAGAGTGGGTTCCCACCTGCTCTCTCCCTGCTGTTCCCTCTCTCCCAGCCTCCAAAGGCTGAGTTCTTTGACAATAGTTCAAGCCCAGTAATCTTTGCCTGCATCCCTGGTCCAGAGTATAGTTGTGTGCTTGCCCAGCAGTGGCCCCATCCCACTATCCCATCATCGCATGCATGAACAGTCGTGTTTATTTACATATACTCTTAACTCCTGGAGACATCTCAAGTTCCCACACTTTGTGTTTGGTCTGCTTCATCGACAGCAGTGATTGTTTCTATAAATCTCTGGAACTCGTGGCATGTCTTTGCATGTCCTTGTGTGTCTTTACATGTCTTTTCTCCAACTCTGTGTTTCTCACAGTGTGCTCTAAGGCTGGTAAGGGATGGGTATGACATTACCTGTGTCTTTTTCTCATTCTCTACAGATGTCCTCAGAAGGTACTATTCCTACAGCCTCCTCTGATGGGGTCTGAGGATGAGCTTGGCTGTCTTCCAGGACATGCTGTTGGCCTTGCATAGTTACATAAAGCATCTCTCTAGGATTTGCGATCCTGCTACCCATTATCTTTTGCTTGGGGCTCTAGCCAGGATTCAGATGGGACAGGAAAACCCTCTTCATAGCCTGTTAAAGTTTTATAAGGTGTTTCTGCTCGGTTGAGTTTTCTTATAAGCAGCATAAATGAATATGGGCGTCTCACCTTCTGCCCAGAAGCTGCCAGTAGCCAGTGCCCACTACCGTCTCTCAGCCAGGTCTGATGGTGTGGGAGATTACTGCTTCCTCCCTGGAGCCATGCTGGATGTGGCTAGCTGAAGCCTGGCATGGGAAACAGTGAGGGGGCTGTTACTCCCTGGAGCAGGCAGGTCAGTAACCAGTTTCTCCAGCTCTGTGCCACATGTAATGACAGCTGGAGCTGTGATAGGGAGGTGGAGGTGACCACCTCAACCTGCCTGGGAAGGAAGCCCAAGGAACTGTGTAAGATGGGAAATGGGACCAACTGCTGAGCACAGGAGTGGAAAAGAGGCCGGGCGGTTTCCTAATTTTATTTTTGTTCTAGGAGTTCTTGCCTGGAATTACATCGCATTATTCCATTTTTCTGGCCCTAGTGAGTCTAGGGCTGGATGCTGACTTCTGCTTTCTTGGTTAGTTTCCTGTCTTCCTGGTTCTGACAGAGCTGAGAAATCTTTGGGGTTTATTTGACAGAAATGAAGGATGCATATTCAGTGTCATAGATAGAGATGGGAATAAGAATAGACCTGGAGGATCTTCCACGGCCCACCAGCAGGAGTTGCAGCAGGCAAAGAGTTGCACACATTTGCAGTGTGGAAACAGGTTGCCAGCAGTGAGAACTAGAAGCTTACAGTATGGTGTGCCTGTCACCGCGTGGAAGCCTGAATCTGTGAGTGACTGCAGTCAGGGCCCTCTGGCATGCAAGATCAGATCTACTTGCTCAAACCCAGACTGATCCTGGAGGATCTTCCCGTGCCCTGTCCTGTGGCCATCCCCTCACCACTGCGGACTAGGCAGGGGAGGAGCTGAGAATGGATCTGTTGGCTAGCCAGCATCAGTTGGGGCAACTGTCGCCAACCATTGCCTGAATGGGTTGGCGATGATTGAGTGGAGATGGCAGGCTCTTTCTCATAGAAGTTTTCAGTTCAAATAATGAGGAATATTTTGTAAAAATGAGGCCTCGCAAATAGGCAGGAATGCCAAGAGACATCCAGGTGAGTGAGGAGGGTAAGCCTGGAAGAAACAGCTTCTAAGGAGCAGGAGGGTGGGGGATGGACGGGTGATGTCAGAAGCAGCAGAAGCTGAAGTGGGGTGTAGCTGAGGCCCCTGAGGGATAGTTCAAGAACTTGGTAGAGGTTCTTGAATCTCCCTGCAGTTCTCCGGATCTGTTTGCAGGGCTCTGGAGAGACTCATGTTCTTGTGGAGATTTCTCCACAAACCTCAGTGGAGCTGAGGAAAGCCGTTGTTGTCCTCTGAGGCCACTGTTAGGTCGAGTGCCAGCAGTGCCCTGATGATGCTGAGTGTTGGCCTTTCCTGTCCGTACTGTCCACATGTGGCCAGTCTCAGCCACTTCAGCTCTGTGAGGCAGTGACAGGCTGGCGGAGTGTAAGGAAGGCCCCGGGTGGGGACTATGTATTGTGAAAAAGAGGGGACTTTGGGCAGATAAATGAAAAGAAAGACTTGGGGCTCCACTTCTGCTTTGAAATGCTGGGGGATCTGTATGTAGAGAGCCGGTCTATATACAGGGCAGATGTGGGGGGACTAGAGAACAGGATCTTTGTAGAGGTCAGTCAGAGCTTGCTTGTTTTCTTCCTTTCCTTCCTTTTTTCTTTTTTAATGTTTAAAAAATGCGTTTATTGGCTTTTTTTTTTACTTTAATTTATGTGCATTGGTGTGAAGGTGTCAGACTCCCTGGAACTGGAGTTACAGACAGTTGTGAGCTGCCATGTGGATTCTGGAAATTGAACCTGGGTCCTCTGGAAGAGCAACCAGTGCTCTTAACCGCTGAGCCATCTCTCAGCCCCTAGTCTCAGCTTTCTAATTGGCAGCACTCTGAACTAGAATGTGTCTCTTCATAAAGTGCTGAGCCCTTCATCAAACAGGGAAAGCAAGCGCAAGCCAGATGCTCCACAGGAAATGCTGGAGAAGAGGTCACTGCAGTTGAGGGGCCCTGAGCCCCTCCCCTGCCCCGACCCAGTGCCCTGTTCCCAGGCTTTCTAATAGGAAACGGAGGTCTTGTCCGGCTGTTGACCTGCCTAAAGGGGGAAATGGGGTTTGTTGACTGCTGCTTTTTAAAACTGAATTTAGAAGCAGGCAAAACCCAAATCTATTTTCAGAGCAGCACATGCCAGCACAATTTATATCAAAACTCCCATCTGCTCATCTGAAAGGCAGTGGTGTGGACCTAGCATTCGGTGAGCCAGCAGCAGGCTTACTTGTTGAAGTATTCCACAAGAACACTCAGTTAGACCCCTGAATCTAATCAGGGTCTTTAGATGAAGGCCCAGCAGTTGTGGTCTCCATGATCAAATCACAACTGCCCTCCCAACTCTCAACTTAAGGGTAGAGTGCTGCACTTTAAGAAGTCTCAGTACAGTTGAGATATGTAAAATATCACATGTGCAAATAGAGCCTGCAGTAGCAAAAAATATCAAAAGACGTATTCATTATAGTCAGTAATCTTAAGGAAATCTGCTGTGAGAGATGAGTCTTCAACCTTGCATGGGTTGATACAATAAAGGGAGGTTGATTGTTGATGCCCTGGCTTAAAAATGGGTGAGCAGGGGCCCTGCTCCATTTGAACGTTCAGGGACCCAGGCTTCTTCCTCCTCACAACTTTCCTGTCAAATACATCACGTTAGGCCTTAGTCTTTCACGGGATCTTTAGCAGAGCAAAGGAAGAGAGGGGGCCAAATTATGGTGCAGGAAGTCAGGTGCCAGGCTTGGAGGCAATGTTAGTCCTGTTGCCCACACTCTATTACTGCAAACTATTTTGAAGGCTTCTGTGAAATGACAGAGACCTGGAGGATAAGCTGCCCATGAAAGGAGACTCCAGAAATTGGCGAATACAGGAAGCCTCTGTCCTAGGAGACCACTTTGCACAGGTCTCAAGCAATGCCTTCTACAAGTCTCTTGTGAGCTTCAAGTGAAATGTCGGGCTGGCACATGGTCCTTGTCTGAGGCTGTGGGCAACGTGGGCAACTTCGAAGATGTTGCAGCACCCTGGCCCCTGAAGGGAGAGTGCAGCCTTGGGGTGCCATTTTGGGCTACTTGGTAATGGGTGAACGAAGTGCTTTTCAGGGAAAAGTTCGTGTCAGGATAGTTAACAGTGTATTATTTATAGTGAGAAAAAGCCTAATTAAAAACTTGGAAGGAAGAAAAGTGGGGAGCTTGCAGACAACCTTGGGAAGAAGAAAGCTTCTGGAGTCCCTCTGGAAGCAGGAGGCTACAAGCCAACTAAGCATTGCTTTCCAGTGCTCCTGGTAAAGTTACCAAGAATGGATGCATCCTGGTGGTTTGACCCGGGGGTTGGGCCCATTGGTTAATATGATACAACCCACAGCTCCAGAGAAGATAGCTAACAAGGAAGACCCTAAGAGGGACGCATGGATTGCCCCTGGAAAGAGGAAATAGAGGAGATCTCCATGAGTAAACTGGGGGTGGGAGTGGGCAATGAAGGGTAGGGGGTGGGGGATGAGAACCTAAGGAAACGGAATGGTGGAGCTGGAGCAGGGACAGAGTGGGGGAGCAGTGAGGGAGATACCATGGCCACCCATCAGAGCGTGTTTGTGAGTGAATTGCTGCTGTTCAGCCAATCTCAAATGCCACGCGGCCTTGGAATCACTGTGATCTTATGCACCACTCGGGGAAAGGAATTGCTGGCAATGAAGCTATGACATGGTGCCTGCTCACTGCTTAGGATTTTTGCTTGTTTCTCTTACATGAACTTAGATATGCCTTTCTATGATGCAGATAGAGGGCATAGGCCCTGTGAATAGAATAAGGATTCTGAAATGCCCACCTAGAAGCTGACATCTTAGACTCTCTCTCTCTAAGCCATTGATATGTGTGTTTCCCCACATGATATTCTCAGTGCCAGGATAACCACTGGTCACTTAGCATCTCTAAAATTAGGCCATAAAAAAAACCCTAACAAGATGTCCTCAGTGGTGCTCAGCTCCAAGAGACCTCCTTGGCAATTCAATAGGAAAGAAAGCTTTTTATTATTTTTTTTTTTTCTGGGTACTGGAAATGGAAGAACCCAGAGGGTTCTCAGGCAAACTAGGTAAGTGCATTGTGGAGTGACATCACCAGCCTGGGAACTTTTACTCCTGGGAAACTTGTGTTTTCTTCCTTTATTTTAGTGTATGTGTACGTGTCTGTGTGTGTTTGCCACGTGAGTGTATTCACATATGTGTGTGCAAGTTCCTACGGAAGCCAGGAGAGGGTATCCAAACCCTTGGAACTGGACTTACAGGTGTTTGTGAGCCCCCTGGCATAAGTACTGGGATCTGAACTCTGGTCCTCATGATCAACCAGCAAACGCTCTTAACTGCCGAGTCATCTCTTCAGCCCAGCACTTGGTTTTTGACTCACCATTCTCCATCCCTTAGCTGCACAGAAGTCATTTGGTTCTTGGGGTTAAGTGACATGTCACTTTGGTTTCATCATTAGATGCCCTATACGGATTACCTCAGATGCTGACAATAACCCCGTGAGATAGGCACCATTGTTACCCCAGTTTACAGAGGAGGAAAACAGGGGCTTTCAAAGTGAAGTAGAGCCTAGGACACAGTGGTGGGATCAGGGTCTGAACCTGGCTTTCTTTCTGCTCCAGCCTTCAGTGTGTTTCAGTGTGGACATCACTGAACACCCTTCCCAGAGTAACCAGCCACCCTGCGTAGGAAGCATAGGTTCATGCTCCCATCCTCAATACCAACCCAGAGAAAGCAGCCTACGTCTCTGTTTCTCCAGCCACTGTGATTCGATTTTACCCAAACATTTCCGACACCAAATGTGTGTGGGCTTTCCACACCAAAAATCAATCCTCCAGCTCTCCAGATAGCAACTAGGTGTCCAGTGATTCAATTGGATTCTGACACTAACTGCCTGGAGTTAGTGTCACTGACCAACGGCCTATAAATTAGTGGCTCCCACACCGCTTCCCCAGGTTCAATAATCTGCCATGATAATGGTGCTAAGATGCGGGAAGACATTATCCGCGCATTTAGTGGCTCATAGCAAAGGATTGAGATAACTAGCGAGGTACAGTGGTACCCAGGGCAAGGTCTAGAAAGATCCTTGGTGCAGGAGCTTCTGCCCTAGAAATAGAAAGTGCCACTCTCCTGTCACCAACCTGTAGCCTCCTCAAACCCCATAGTTTAGGATGTCTTCTAGGGGCTTCATTAAGCAGGCATGATTGATTAAATAATTATCCATTAGCCCATTGACTCACGCTCCAAGCTGTCTTCCCTCTCTGGAGGTCACAGGGTCAGGATATAAGTGTCAACCCTGTAACCATATGACTGGGTTCTTTGTCAAATAGTCCCTGTTCAGAGCCCCTCAGATGTGCCCTCTATGGTGGAAGTTTGGGTATAGCTAAACTGGCTTCTTACGCACCCCAGAATACATTCCTCTACCCTTAGCATTCAGAAAACCCTGAGAGTTCCTGCAGCCATGTGCCAGGGTCCAGGACAGAGAGAGCTGTAAGAGTGTAGTGATGCTATGGAGCTCACAGATGGTCTGTGAGCTTCGGGCAGCATAACCTGTATAATGGGACCAGTATGGTACCCATGTTTATTCCTCATCCCCCAGAGTGGCCATTCAGACTCCATGATCAAGGCACATCTTTGTGTGAATGGATGCTGTGGTAGATGCAATTTCCTAGGTAACTGGGGGTTAATTATAAATCCTCTTTTGTTCCAACCCTTGTTTAAAAAATCCTTAGGAAGTGTCAGAACTCATTTTTCTTATATGCCATGAGCATGATGTAGTCTTCTGCTTGTTCTGAACACCGCTTCTTGTTACTCGGGGCTGCAAGAGGAGTCAGGAAGGATGTGGGCATTGAGGAAAGCATGCAAATCCATTTCAAAACTTACTTTGAAATACAAACAAATTTTTGAAAGTAGTTTACCTTCCTGTTTGGGTTTTCAGCAAAATTCCCATGTGTTGGAAGATGTAAAATTGAAAGACAGGTAAAGACATTCTTTCCTCAGATGCAGTTGTCCCTCCAATATCCATTCGATCATTTACTTGAAAAATATTCCTTCAGAGCCTGGTACATGCCAGGCAAGGACCTGGAATGCCATGATAATCTTGATTGCCTTCCACATGAAGCTGCTGTGTAGTAGGGAAGAAAAGAATTGCCAGGAATTCTTGGAATTGTGGGAAGCCATGGCAGAAATTTAGACCTGGCCTCAGTCTCAGGACTTGGGGCAATGGCACCCAGGCAGGGAAGTCATTTTGGAGAAAAGGACACAAGACATTGAATGCAAGATAGGTCAGAATCAGGCAAAGAAGAAGGATTTGTGTAGGGATGGCTCTGGGCGAGCGTACCTGGTGTCGTACAAGGTTCTGCGGTTAGTGAGGTTGGGACAGCCAGTAGAAGAGGGGACACACAGAGAAAGGAGAAGAGAGACAGTCACAGCCCTGGCCGGTTGTCTAAGGAGAACTGTACAGCACCAGTCCTTCATTCCTTCAGTGGGCATCTATTTGATACCAGGAATGATGCCGGAGGCACCGACTCCTGGGCACCTCATATGTACAATGAGCAGGTCATGGCCCTGGGTCTTGAGGTCCACACAGTCAGATGGAAGAGACCACCCTAGAAGGATAATCTAGCACAGCAGGTGAGAGAGGGAGAGACACAAAGAGAGAGCTGTCATGTTAATGGTGCATCCTGCGTGCCCAGCCCTCATGCTCCTGGCATGAGGCAGGCAGCCGATGGTGACCCGGCTATTGAGGGTGTGAATGAAGAGAACGTGCCCCACTTTGCCCACTCACCAGCTGCTTAAGTCATTTCCTGCAGTCTGTATTATCGAGCGATTTCAAAACATCCCTGTCTCGTCACAAAGCAAGTGAACCTTCTGACAGAGTGTTCTGGAAACCAGTACGGGACAGATGTGATCTGACCTTGCTGTCACAGAGCTTGCAGCATAATGTGGACGACAGGCATTAAATAACTAGCCACACAAATAATTATGCATCGTAATTTAAAATGATGGCGTGGAATACAAGATGTGTGAGGTGATGTCAGGAAGCATGAAGGGACCCAGGAAGACTTTCTTGGGAAACTGATATTTGAAGGAGGTGCTGAGGGGCAAAACCTGGGGGTGGAGCAGGGAAGAGTGTCCCCATATTCAGAAGGAAGGGCGGCTATGCAGGCTTCACAGGCTCTGGGATTGGCATGGAACACAGTATGTTCGAGGCAAAGACCAGCGTGGCTGGGCCACAGAGGTTAGCTAAGAAGGCTGGAGGGAGTCTGGACTCCTGAGAGACGTCTCTGCCACTTTAGAGACATTCATCTCATGACAAAGAGAAACTGGGAGTCATCAAAGGCCATTTAGATGGGGGAGAAATGTGTTCAGATTACACTGACTTCTGTAAGGAGAGTCCTGGGAGAGAAGCAAGACAACAGGAAGAGACACAAGTGTGCATACACACGCGTACATAGATACATGCACACACATGTACATACACATGCATACATCCATGTACAAATACCTACATACATATATATGTACATGCACTCACATACATACACATTTACACACATACATATATGCACACATATATACACTAACGTGCATATGTGTACACATACATGCACACATACATACTCACACAAGCACACATGTACACACATGTATGTACATATACATACATCCACACATACACATGCATGTACACACATATACATGTGCATAAACACATGTACACAAATGTATACACACACACAGACTCTGATGACTGTCAATGCCCTGTATATAAGCAGCCATGTCAACAGTAAACAAACATAGTTACAAAATGACATTATTTCTTCCAGTCTCTCCAAAATGACCTCTTCTTCCTCCTCCATTAAGATGGGAATTAGAGACGTGCCTTGTGATCTGTTTAACCGATTCTATGAAATAACAAGCACAGCACTTCTCTTGAGGCTGGTGTTCTCTAGAGAGGATGTGGGTCAGCAGATAATTTAGTGGAGTCTGTTCTTTAAGGGGGTTGAGGGGTGCTGGGGCGCACAGTGCGGCAGGAATGGAATCCACCCTCTGTCGGCCTTTGGCTTGAAAGCAAACATTACCACATACTCAGTCCGGCCTGGGAGCTCTGCTTTGGACAGCGACGCTCGTTCTTATCTCATTTTCTCCATTAATGATGAGCTGTTAAATTACATTGTTCGTGCTATCTGCAGAGAGAGTGACGTGCCGGCCGAAGGCCTCACTGTGGCTTCCCTGATGTCTGTCACCTCACCCTCTCCTAGAGAGGAAACAGCGCCGCTTGGGGAAATGCCCACACAGCTGCCACTGCCTCTTCTCAGGGAGTCTCCAGTTTCAGAAACAGGGCTGTCATGGCTGGAACAGTGGCCTTTGAGGGTAAGGGAACACCTGGATGGGGGATTACAGCTCAGGCATCTCTGTTTTCCCCCTCCCCGTCTCCCAAGAGGCCTGGGGAATGCTAATGGTTGAAGAGAGGCTGGCTGATGGGGAGGCTGGGCTCCATTCCTTTTGCCCACCCCGTACAGTGTTTGAGCTTTTCAGGCAGGTCCCCAGCTCTGATCTGGTTTCCGTGGGCAGTCTGGACAAGCTGCTGCTTTCTGGGGGTTAGGCCTGCAGATAATAAGGATAATTACAGCTGTGGGTTTGGACTCACTCAGAGCCACAGGTAAACTAGTACACGGCAGGAAGGCTTTCCCCCAAGCAAGTGGACAGGAGTGGCTGGAAAGGATGAATGAGTCTCAGGTATCTCGGGGTCATTTGGATCTGCTGCTGCCCAGCAAACATAAGCATTGGAAGGGTTCAGGGAGGGGTCCTCTGCAGAAATCTGGAGGGATGGAGGGAGGTGGCCCTATAGAAAGGGCCAAGGACTCTGGGGCCACCCTTCCACCAACTGGCTGTAAGGTCTTTGACGATTCTCTCTTTCATAGTTAGGCACGAGAGTCATGCATTTCCAGTGGTCGTGACAATGAACTAAATGAAACACGCCATATTTCCTCTTGGTGGCCAGCTTCACTCGTGTGTCACAGCTTCTCGGTCACATAAGCAGCCCAAGTGAAGTGTTTGGGGAACAAGGCATGAGCCACAGACATCACATTACACGTGCCGCCTTCTACTCGCTGCTCTGTGTCCCAGCCTGCTTCTCCCTAGAGCACTGCCCTTGCCAGATGTCCCGAGTTGAAGCAATGGGCCATGTTGACCTTCTTGTCCTGGAACTCTTGTTGACTGGCCTGTCTCCTGTGAAACCTGGTTGAAAAACCACGTTGAGACGTGAATGCCAGCCTACTCCAGTGGGTGAAGGGGTTAGCGCTAACTTACAGAATAATAGTACAGTTGGGCCAGTAGAGGAAAGGGATTGGCAAGTCCACCCTCGCTCTCTGTCCTACTGTGGGCAGCTCTGACATGCAAGTTGGCTTTGCGAGTGTCCCCTGAAGAGCCCTACCTGCTGAGCAAACACACCTGCCCAAGAGCCAGCTGCAACCCCCCCCCTCCCCCCCGCCCAGCATGTGCTCAACAGTGGCCAGCACAGCCAGGCGTCCTGTGGTAGCCCTTTGTGCCTCCCCTCAGTATCCTTTATTCCTTGTGTGCACTTCCCACACTGTCTGGACTTCAGTTTCCACCCAAGCTCTGCTTTCAATCAGGCTCTGGCTAAGTCTTCTGACTTTAAATTTGTACCTGCCATTTGCTAGCTGAATGAGACTGCAAATTCCATACACTGCCTCTTAAGAAGTCAATTTTCTTCTCTGTAAAGTAGGCATCACACTCTCTTGGATGTGGAAAATTGAGAAATAATTTGTAGAAAATACTTCGTGCAGCACTGATGAGCATGCAAAGTAGCTGCTGGGCAGCATAGCCCCTTCATCGTGACCTCATCATTGCAGCTAGCATCTGCTAGTACTGTCTGTAACAGCAAAGGCTCTCTATCCCACAAAGATCTGTGCTTCCATGGTGAAGTTATTGCTCAGAAAATCTATCCAACCAGACACTTCATTCTTCAACCTTCCTTGCAGCTAGGGAAAACCGTGTGACACAGTTCTGGCCAATGGAATATGGATAGAAGTAAGGTAATTCCCCCCACCCACACTGGTTATAAAGTGTCCTTGCTGCAATGTAACTGTATGCCAAAGAGGCCAGCGCCCCCACCAGCCTGCATCACATGGTTGTACACAAGAGCTCTCCATTCACCAGATTCTCCTCTCCACACCGGAGATCTCTAGCTAAACAAGAAATTCATCTTTGTGTTTAACCCTAAGAATTTGGATTTGGCGTTATAGCAGTTAGTGTCACTTTAATAATTACAATCTTGTTGCCATTGTTGTTTTAATTTACTGGTATTGGCATTGCCATCGCTAACCAGTCGGGGAGGAATTTCTCTAGGATGCCCTTTTAAGGCTTTTCTAATGTCTAAGCATGGAGGCTCTGGATTTGAATCCCAGCCCCCTCCTGTTAGGAGTTCCATAGCCTCCATACTAAGTCACAGCAACCCTAAAATGGGCCACATGAGTACTGGTAAGGCCATCTATATAAGGACTGTTCCTGGTCCAGAGTGAGTACCAACAAAAGTCAACTGCTATGACAAACATTTTCATCATCACCACTGTCCTCTCCATCCTCTTCATTTTCTCCACCATCACCATCCTCCTCACCTTCATTTCCTCTACTACTCCCACCTTCTCCATCATCTTCGTTATCTCAGTCAACACCTCCTGTGATGTAAACCCAGGGCCCCTGGCCCGACCTCCTGTGACGCAAACCCAGGTTACTGTGCCTCACCACAGTGCATCTTTAATACTTCCCCATCGGAACCTACTCAGTCCCCTCTGTAGAATCCATTTGGGGGTTAGTGCTAAGAAAATGACAGCCTGATTATTTCTCTGTCCACCTCTCCTCTCCTTAGGGGAGAAAATGGAAATGGGTTGAAAAGCCTCCTTGGAAGGACCAGGGATCTGAGCTCTCCCGGCTAAGACACCCTCACATGCCCGAGAACCACAGCTCCTGCTTCCTCAAGTTTTTGAAGGATGGAAGCACAATCTCCATGCTGCTTCTGCCTCTGTCACTGCTTCCCTCTGGGTCTCCTGCTGTGTGTTCTGTGTCATTAGCCAGGGCCCAGCCAGCCCAGGAAGCGGGGCCAGGGTTGTTTCGTTTAAATGAAAGTTGACACAGTCTTGGTTTGTCTGCTTCACCGGGCAACTCTCCAGGTCAGAGTTTGGGGCATTTGAGGGGCGTTTGTCTCTTCGTAAGCTGTTTCCAGCCTGCCAGGTGATAGCCGGGGGTTGCTGAGTGCTTTAAGGGTCTGACGACAAGAACAAGGACTGCATCTCAGACACTGCCCACCAGGGTTGTCATCACTGCAGAAAGCTGAACTGGTAGATGGCTCAGGGATCTGGGAGCCAGAATCTGGAGGGAGAGAGAACCAGGTCACTGTAAGAGTCAGTGTCCTTTTGTCCATATTGTCTCTGGACATGATCTGTATGGTGACCTGACTAAACAGATGTCCCAATAGCCTGGGCCTGATGAAGGTAGATCCCTTATCATCTTGGCCTCCTAAGGACTAGGGGAGCCCTCCAAGTACCTATGAGCCAACTTCTTTCCAAGGAGGGGGCATGATGAGTGAGCAGAGCATGGTGCCCGGCACCCGAGGCAGGTAGTGGGACTGATGCAGGCTGGTCTGATGGAGACCTAGATACCCCTGAATCCAAAAGGGCTGGGTACCACATGCTGTGCAGTTTAGGATACCAAAGGCTGCCCCCACTGAGGAGGCCAATGAAAAAGCACAAGCCTTCCAATCCTAATCTGCTCTGTGTTTCCTACTCCTCTCTCATGGCTGTGAATGGATGCATGAGATGGGAGCTCTGAGTCTAAGCTCTGGAATCTAATAGAGTGGGTCTCAATCCCAACTCCCTAACTTCCTGAGACACACCAAAACAAAAGCACTTAACTTCAGATACCCAATGTGTCAGGTGGGGATAGTAATTCTCCTTATCGGGGTGTGGAGGAAACAAGGACAAACATTGAAGTCCCATTAAATTCTTAGGCACCAGGGTTTCTCCTGGGAAATAGCAAGGGTAGACATTAGGCAATCCTACCTTAGAATGGGAGCTTACCTCACGGGCAGACATCCAATCATCTCTTTCCCTTGCTACCACAGGAAGGCAGGAAGGGCTCTTTCTGGACCACGTAGGAGTTTGGCTGATTGTAAAAACGTCTTCTGTTTTCATTGTCCTTGATGTTCTTTGGACTTCAGTTGGGCTCTTGTGATGAGACATGAGAGATGAGGCACAGGGACCCCACACCTACCCTAGCTCAGATGAGTCATCGTAAGACAAATCTTGAAAGGTCTTATTAATTGAAAAACCCGGAGCCAGATATTGGGGTGAATTCTGAGAGATCAGAGAGACAGAACAAGCAAGCCACAGCCAACCTCACCTCGACAACTCCTCAGCTGATCTTGTTTCCTCAGACTGGAAGCCTCTGAGTCCTCACCCAAATGGATCTCAGCTAAACTGCTCAAAAGCCAGAAAGCTTAAAATGCCTGTAGTTCATGCTTCCTGCCATCACTTCCTGGGATTAAAGGTGTATGTCTTTCCCAAACAAAGACATGAGATCTCAAGTCCTGGGATTAAAGGTGTGTGCCACCATGCCTGGTTCTGTTCCCAGTGTGCCATTGAATTCACAGAGATCTGGATGAATCTCTGCCTCTAGAATGCTAGGATGAAGAGTGTGTCTGGCCTCTATGTCTAATCTAGTGGCTGTTCTGTTCTCTGGCCCCCAGATAAGTTTTACTAGGGTATACAATATATTGGGGAAAACACCATATTACCACAAATCATTCAGAACATAGCTATCCAAACTACCCTGCCTCCCCTTCTTTAAGCCGGCCAAACACCCTGGCACCCAGATTCACCAGCAGGTGAATGGTTAACAATACCTGATATAACTGGGTGTGACTCAAGCACCACCATTGCATGCATCAGAATACATGCAGTACTCTCAGAGGTGGTACACAAAGACAGAAGGTTACTGTAGGAGTCCTAGTGCCGGGACACACTGCAGGCTCTGTCCTCCAGCCCAAATCCACTCTGTGCAAGGGTGCTGGCACATGGATCTCCTTGCGGAGGGCACTTTTTATTTAATTGGCATTTTGTTGTATGGAGTCTGAGCTATGGGTATCAGTTCCATGACCTTGACTGAGTCCAGAGTCCTGCTGATCCTTAGATTCTCCATCTGTAAAATGGCATAATGCCCTTTACTTCATACTGTCAGTGCCAAATGCATAATGTATATAGAACATGTTGCCCCTGGCCTGCCATATAACCAGCACTCAATAAATGACATCATTTTTCCTTTGTTCACATAAAAAATAGTTTTATAAGTAAAGCCTCTTTGGCAGTAAACTCATGGTCTACAAAGGAGGGAGAGAGGGGAGCCAGAGTGACTCTGCTCTCCAAGAGTGATCACTGAGGAAATAGAGCTGTTTAGATTCTGCCTATTTATTTGTAAAATCAGCCACCCAGGACTGTGCACAGTGTGGGGGTGAGTGTGTAAAACTGTGAAATGCGATTTGTATAACATGATCTATGGATTATTAAATTCACTTAGCTCTGAGCAGGCCTGAAATTGAGTGATTACTTTGGGTTTTCCTGCCTCTGTCTTCCAGCCCTGGACCTAATAAGTCATTGGAGAATTTGTCCCCAGTTTGGGGAGCCGGTCCCAGGTGGGCTCTGGGTTGAGGAAAGACATATGGCCTGTCCAAGGGTGGGAATAGAGTGGAAGGCTCTTGAGGCGTCTCCTGAGGGACATCTCTGGGGTCTATGGAGAGCTGGTTTGAAAGGTGGGGGCCGGGAAGTCATGGCTATGTGCAGGATGCCACTCAGGGAAGGCTGGTGAGCTCAGGGAAGCAGCTTCCCCTGAAACTGCCTCCCCTCCCCAGCACGGATAGCCGCTTTCCAGTGCTGACTTGTGGATAAGGAAGAACGGGGAAAGGAAGGTGTGTGTGTGTGTGTGTGTGTGTGTGTGTGTGTGTGTGTGTGTGTGTGTGTAGGAGAGGACACACACAATGGGTGAGTAGGTGCTACTGTAAATCTCTACTATCACGGTCTCTTTCCACATCTGCCTACCGGGTGGCTCTGCACACTTCTGAGGCAAGGGCTGGACATGTGCCTTCTGTGTCCCCAATGCCTGGCCCAGAACATGACCAAGACTGAGATAGGACTAAAGACTGAAAACCGTCCCCTCCTTCCCTCGACAGACCTCTGCCCTGCAGTTTGAAGAGTTGTGCTTTGCTCAGTGATAGAGAGAATTACCCAGAAAGCATAGCAAAGGGCATCAGAGAGCCTCTGGCGTGAAAAGAGGAGATGTGGCCCTGAAAATGATATCATTTCCAGTCACCCACCGGGACCTCATGAAAACCAACACAGCTGCCCATGTGCTGGGGGAGAAAAGAGGCATTCTGGGATGACAGAAATGGTCGGGACAAGGAGCTAGGAAGACCACAGGACTGGTTGTTCGAGTTGTGGGGCCAGCAGCAACAGCCATGAGGTCTTTGCAAAGCCTCTTCCAAGTTCTCACAGTGTCACCCAGGAACTGATTTTTCCATTCAGAAGGTCAGCTGGAGTCCTTAAAAACACAGTAACATGCAGTCAGCAGCACCCCAAACAGCTGGCACCTACCCGTTTCTCCTCTCATTGCCTTGTCTCAGCATCGAAGACCAGACCCCCCAAAGTTACAGCTGAAGGAAACCATTTGGTAGCGAGGAACTGGCTCCATCCATCCTTCTCCGGCCAGAGTGGCTCAGGCAAATCAGGAGTGTTAAGCCCTGAAGTCATTTGTTAAGTCCTGTAGCATAAATGGGGAGCGGGGGGAGTCTTCTAATCCACTAATGGCTTCCTCAAACAGTGCATAATTCAGAACCTTTGCTATTTCCCAGCTGACAAAACGCCCTGTTAATAAAAACATTTGAAACCAGCCCATTCCCGATCTTGTTTTGACTTTGGAATTAATGTCTAGTCTCCCGAGTTTTGAGTTAACAAGATTTCCCTGCATATCCTATGCAGCTCCATCCCTCACAACTAAATCAAGCACTGGCTTGGCTTCGTCTGTGTGGTTGCAGGCAGGGGAGTGGCCACAGACAGTTCTCCTGAAGTGGCATGGCTTCTCCTTTCTCAAGCACAGAGCCCTCTGTGACAGGCAATCACATACCTCATCCTAGGCTGTGGTGGCTGTAATGGGCATGCTCAGTGGGGCGGAGGTTTGGCGTTCAGGTCAAACACCTTGTAGGTTTCTGACACAAGCAGTGATTGTCACTTAGTAAGGTTTTCTCCGGTCACCGTCCTGTGAACAGAGAGCTTCAGCTCTAGCCAGGTTAGCTTGGCCCTGCAGCGCAAAGCATGCCGGAAGCTCACAGGACACAGACCCAGCTCCAGCTGCCTCTTATTCCCACCTGATCCTTTTGTTTCCCTCTGTCCTGGAAATCACAAGTCACAAGGGCCTACTCTGTAGCCCAGGCTGGCCTCAACCTCCCAAGTACTGAGATTACCAGGGAGCGCCACCATGCCCTGCTCATAGGCATGTTTGAACCCTGAGCCCGGAGGTGGGTTGTAACTGCTACATCATATTGTCCGTGCTTATTGCATTAGCCAGTCTGGATTTAGAGAGCAACCACCGGGTGGATCCTTACCCTCCTCTGTCCCTCATGTTTCTATGAGTGGCAATCACGGGTATTCAAAATAAAAGCATGGAGGCTGCCTGGTGATAAAGAAAGGCAAAGTAAGATGTAGGGCAACAGATGCATGGCTGAGGCACAAGACAGCCTTTGGGAATGGAGGCATGAGAAAGCTGGAAGACCTCAAAGAGGGCTATGGGTGGACCCCTAGCCAAGTTCTGGTATGTACTGAGATTTTAAATGAACTCAAGGGAGCTGATCTTTCAACTATATGCTATGCAAATATTACCAGGGCCCCCATCCATGCTAATGCTTTTTGGAATGTGTAAGTCAAACCTGAGACCTCAGACACCCCCCAGGAAACAGCCTGCATCAGTCTGAAATGTGTGTTATCTATGGAAAACCTTAGGCCTTGCCTGAACTAAAAATCAGGCATGCTGACCCCACCAAAGCTTGCTGAGCACTGTCTCTTAATCCAGAAAGCCTCCTCCCCCAGGGCTCTCGTAGATGCTTCCTCCCAGACCTACCAGGAGGACCCAGCCTGAATGTCTGCCATGTTCACATCACTCCCTCATATCAGTGTGAGACACTCCCAAAGTGACATGAGACCCCACTGGGTGTCTCTTGAGCCACCAAGGACTCCTAAAGCCATCTGACTAGCCGGGGGCGGAGGCTGGGGCTTCGTACATCCTCAGATCCCTGTAGATCTCTCTCCTCCAGCAATCCTTTGAGCCACCAATCTGAACCCTTTACTAAGAAACACTTTACCCTTTTAAGTAACGGCCTTACATTGTGTCCCCTGCTCAAGGCCAGGGACAGCCATTCAGAAAAGGCAGGAGAGAGCCCATCTGCAGCCATTGGTTGACTTCCCATTACCATTGTGCCTTAATTGAACTCCTTTATATGGGGCGAGGCCACTGCCATCCGTCTTTGTTATTAATTGCTCATCCACTTAGGCCTCTGAATGGTCTTCCTGGGCAATTTTGGATGTGATTATCTGTTGCTGACTGGGACACAGATTCTTTTCATGGAATATGCAGAGTAGAAAAAAAATAGGGGTGCTGGACTCCGGTTGATCATCTGGAAAAGTAATTTGCTTGCTCCCTAAGCATTGCCATTCAGAACACCAAGAGGCTAAGCGCTGGATGATGCTAGTGCAGGCCCCGAAATGAAGCCAGACAAAGGGTTTGCCCTTCCAGTCCTGCCTCAGCAGCTTGGGGTGATGCAGTGACCTGGAGCAGTAGGCATCTGCAGAAGGAAAACAACCCACCTGGCCTCAAAGGATGAGAGGCAAAGCCAGCTGCAAACAGCTGCCCGAATGCTGGCCCAGGAAGCAGGTCCCAGGTGAGCTCTGAACTCATAGCTCTGAACAGGTAGCTGCTGTTGAAGGAGGCTGGCTGTGTGTGCAGACTACCGCCAGAGGAGTGGATGTTAACTAGTTGTCTTGTTCTGGGCCCTGGGCTGGGCGTCCTGGACTGGAGGGCCGTTAATGTCAGGCACCCTGTTCCTCTGTAGCTCTCCCCACTCCGAGTCTGCTCTTTGCTCGCCATGTACCAGCAGCATGTGGAGTTGGTGGTGAAAGCAGACTTCCCCATTCAATCCCAAGTGAGGCCGGTGATGGGCACAGACCTCCGACAGAGATCCTGCATTAATGGGACACATCACCAACAGCAAAAGAGGAAGATGGGCCGAGAGTAACATTGTTTAGGAAAAGGAAATTAATTTGAAAAGAAGCCAGGCAGAGGAGAGCTAGGAGACAGGGGAATATCCCGACAGAGAGTAGCCTGTACGAGGGTCCTGAGGTAGGACAAAACTTGGCACCTTCAGAGACCAAAAAGAAAGACCTGTTGCTGAACAAGTGGTCTCCAAAGTGAGGCCAGCAGCACCACTGAACCCCGAGAACAGCTGAGAAGTGAGCATGGTGAGGTCCACCCTTGGCTTACTGAGTCAGCCCCTCGGTGTGGGATCAGAGCTGGAGGACCCTGCACTTCCTCCTCATTTGCCTGAGAAGAGATAGAGAACCAAGTAGAGCTAGCAATGCATCCATAACCAGTTCATATTGGGGTGTGTGTGTGTGTGTGTGTGCGCGCGCGCACGCATGCCCGGGCGTTGGGTGCCTGTCTCAGTTCTTTTCCCTCTTATTTTTTGAGACCGGATCTCTTACTGAGGCTGCACCACACTACCTAGGAGGCGGGCTGGCCAGAAAGGCCCAGGAAGCCTCCTGTCTCTGCCATCCCAGTGCTGAGATTACAGGCGTGTGCACCCATGTCAAGCTTTTTACGTGCTTCTGTTTTCCTGCAAACAGTGTAACCTCATTTTTCTTATAGACGAATATCTTCCCTGGTATGCATGTGCCACATTGTACATATGTGCCCCCACTTTCCTCATCTGGTCCCCTGTTGATGGCCATCTAGGTTGGCTCTTCACAGTGAGTGCTGTGCCCAGTGCTGCAGCAAAGGTTGATGTGCGAGCATCTCTGGGACACGTTGAGCCGGACCCTTTGAGTGTGTCCCCAGGAGTGGTGTGGCTTGTCATACTCATTTCCACAGTAGCTGGAGGAGTTTACACTCCCGCCAGCGATGTCTGAGGCTCCCTTTTGTACACACCATGGCCGGTGCTTCCAGTCAGTCTGCTGATGACTGCCATTCTGATCGGGGGAGATGGAATCCAGCAGTCTCTGTGGTCTGGGTTAGGGTTTCGTGATGGCAGAGGAGGCGGAACATCTTTTCACATGTTTGTTTATTGGTTGTTTGTATTTCATCTTTAGCAGACATTTATTTTTTGTCTTAACTTTTCCTCTGCAGTCCAACTCGGACTCTGGCACATGTGAGGCAAGCACTTTGCCACTGAATTGCACCTCCAGCCCGGGTCAATACTGATAGGCAGAAGGACCACATTTCAGGTCATTTGGGGCTCTCCCAGCACCCTGTGGATTTCATTCATAGCAACTGTCAGCATTCTGTACACTCCCAAGAGTGATCTGTGATCTCCATACTTTGAGTGGGCGAGTTTATTAAGTATATAGTAAGCACAAGTAAAACCATGAATAGTGAGTAACCAATAGAGAGAGGCGGTAGAGAGACACTGAGATGACTAATCTTCCTTGTCAACTTTGACCCATCTAGGAAGAGGGAACCTTAATTGAGGAATTACCTCCATCATATTGCTTGTACCATGTCTGTGGGGTATTTTCTTGATTGCCAATTGATAGAGGAGGGTCCAGGCCTCTATCTGTGGAAGGTAACCATCCCTGCAGGAGGGTCTGGGCTCTGTAAGAAAGACTGTGAGGCAGCAAGCAGCATTATTTAGTAGAGGTGTCTACCCCAAGTTCTCTTCTTGAGTTCCTGCCTTGGCGTCCCTTGATGATGGACTGTAACCTGTTGTATCAGTGGTTCTCAACCAGTGGGTCACAACCCCCTTGCAGGGTGTCGAATGACCCTTCCACAGGGGTTGCCTAAGACCATTGGAAAACACAAATATTTACATTATGATTTGTAACAGTAGCAAAATTACAGTTATGAAGTATCAATGAGATAATGTTATGGTTCTGGGTCACCACAACATGAGGAACTGTATTAAAGGGTACAAGCCTTAAGAGGGTTGCGAACCACTGTGTTAGATGAAATAAATATTTTCTTCCCAGATTGCTTTCAGACTTGATGTTTTTCACAGCTGCAGAAAACAAACTAGGACAGATATCAAAGCATCACCAAATCAGGGGCCCAAAACATCGGCAGAGATGATTGGAGTAGCCCAGTAGAAGAGAGCAAACTAAGGAAAAACTTGAATGGGGAGGCTCGTTGGAGGGCAGCCAGCCAGAGTTCTTGCTCCAGAGTCCTGGGCAGAGCCGAGTGTTGCATTGGATGAGGCTTTCGAGTACAAGATCAGATAACAGGAAAGAGAGGTATCGGATGCATCATCAAACTGGTGCTTACAACACCCAGCAGAAACCGCCTGGGAAGCTGAGGCATCGGCTGGAGTTCCGGACTGACAGAGTTCCAGGCAGAGGCACTCTCCATGGATGAGCATCTGGCTTCCTGTCCCCACTAGAGGCATTTTTGTTTTGTGGAATAAGCAACAATAACACCAGTCAAAAATCATTTACCTTCTTGCTGCTCTAGGGGACGTACCAAGATGTTTTTCAATACTGAGCTGTTGCGGGGGGAGGGGTTTGTCTTTCCTTTTTAGTGAGGGCACCAGTTTGTCCCAGGACAGGGAGTTTTGGAGGCAAGGGAAGCCTTCTTCACTCCCAGAATCTACTTTATCAAGTGTAAATAATACCTGATGATTTAGCAATATGATGCACACTACACTCAAATATGAAATGAATTGTGCATAATGATTGCTAAGTCTCTCTGGCCCTTCTCGAACTTCTCCCAGGCAAGAACAGGCACCAGGTGCAATGCCCAGCACGTGGGCCTCAGTGAGCATGCTCAGTTAATGGACAGTGGAGCTCAGCCATAGCATCTGTGTGAGTGGGCACTGTTACCACTGCATCTTACAGAAGACGGACCGACACAAGAGTAAGAAAGTTGTCTCGGGACGCCGAAGCTGGAGTCCTAACCTAGACTCTCCAGGACTCAGATTGCCCCTCTTTTTGTGTCCTGTTCTCTTTGTGCTATTTAAGAAAAACTGTCAGTAGGACTCCAGGGTAACGTCTGCATCAGGAGACAGCCCCTTTGTGTATCGCATCAGAGCCCATTATATCAGAAAGGCAGGAGAGTCTGGCCTGCTCAGTTGCCATGGCATTTGACCTATGGAAGGCAGAGCCATCCTTCCAGGCTGGCTGAGGCCTGAGTGTGCATATTCATGGTGGGGCTCGCCATGCAGCGGGGAGAGAAGGATGCTGGTTGTGTCTGCACCTCAAGGGGTCTGTGACCCTCACAGCATGGTGCCCTGTGTGCAGGTGAGGATCCAGCTCTGAGAGAAAACATCAAAAGGCTTGAATGTTGCAGCCAGCAAGAAAGTTAAAGAGCATGCACTGAAAAGGTACCTGAGCTGGCCCAGGTACTCCCTTGTACCAGCGTAAGGTGTGGCAGCCATCTAAAGAACACCACTGTGAGCCGGGCCACATGCTAGGTCTACACACCATTTCCTTTCTCCCTGAGCACTCTGAGACTAGGATAATGACTGCTCACACAGAACAGCCGTTGTGTGGAACAGCAGCAAAGCAGCCCTGATGGATGGGATCACCAAGGCTTGGGAGCAAACAAACAGCAAATTTCCCAGGTGGAAGTGTCGCAGATCTGCCTGGAACCTGGGTCTCTGTCTCCAGAGCTCCCTGGCTTTGCCCCACTCCATGCTCTTCCCTTGGCTCCATTTCCTAGGCTGGCTGAACTGTCTCTTCTCAGGCTATACTTTATCTTACCAGGACCAGGGAGTCAGAAAAAAGGTCCTGAAGTCCCTTAGCCAAGCCATCCCATAGACCCAGCAAGTAGCGGCCTCTTCCCTTCCCCTCCCCTTAAAGGACTCAGCTCTTCCAGTGTGTCCTTAAGGCAGCTGAGACATCAGCTGACTTATTAGCACCTTTATTTATCCAAAAATTTCAGTCTATTGGGTTTCCACTGTGTACCACCTGTCCAAGGCTCTAGGGTTGGACAGGAAATGAGACACACTGTTTTCTGCTGTCAGCACTGAGGACAACAAAAACCATGAGCAGAGCCGAGGCAAGAAGAGAAGGAAGAGCATGGCATTGCTGTGCAGGGTGATGGAAAGCACTGCTGAGAAGCCAATAGAGGGAAAGACAGAAATGCATGTGTGGCAGCAACTTCCTGCTAGCCTCTCAGGAGACTCACACTGTGTGGGGCCTCTGAGGGCCTGGGGACAGCATGTCAAGCAGAGAAAACAGCAAGTACAAGGTGTTAGGAAGCAGAAGCTGGCCTGGTGAGGTTGAAAGAGAGGAGGCTAGAATGGCTGGAGAAAGAGACCAAGGGGAGGCACCGCACATCCTGCTTTGGACCTGATTGGCTGTAGTAAGGAGTTCCAGCTTACCGCTAATTCAGACACAAAGCTGTGAGCACCCTTTAAGCTGGGAACGGGACCAGTCGCTTTCTATTTTTTATAGGCAGGACAGGAACTCCACCCCTCTATGGTCCTCCCAGCTCCCACCCCCTGCTGCAGGATGATGCTGACCTGGGGTACAACAGACACATGAAGAGAAGCAGAGTTGGTTGCCAGTCCTGAGACAGGGCTGTCCTGGATAGGGAAGGACAGAGCTGTGTGTCAGGAGGAATTTCACAGATTAGCTGCAGACTGGCGTTTACCCTTGGATTATTCAGTCTCATGATCTCGGTGGCCAATATTTTCGCAGAAACAGCTTGAGGGGCAGATACATTTGGGCTCATGGTGTCAGGTTTCACAGTGTCAGGGGTCTCAGTCCATCAAGGCAGGAGAGTGTGGTGGAGCAGGGCACTTCTCACACTGGGTGGCCAGAAAGCAGAGAGAAAGCAACAGGAAAGGGCCAGCATGTCCCTAAGAACCTGCCTCCAGTGACCTACTCCCTTCCGTGAGATCCCACACCCTACAGTTTCTTAGACCTCTCAAATTAGACCACCATCTGGGGACCAAACTTTTAATACACCAGCCTTTGGGGGAGCAGTACTTCTGATCAAAACTGAAACAACCCCAGGAAAGAATCACGAAGGCTTGAAGAGAGTGGGGTCAGGGGAAGGCTGTGGGGCATACACGCTTTGTAGATGCACTTAAAGTCATGGGAGATAATGTGTCCTCCCTTCCAGGCCCGCTGGCCACTGCCTGCATCTTCTCTGGCCTCTCAGCCCCCACCGGCCCCTCTTCCTTGTGCCAGAGCGGCAGCAGGCTGTGCCGTGTGCCAGCACCTGTGTGCTAGGCATTCTGCTCACACGGGTCCCCGAGCCCAGCCAGACAAGAGCATCTGGGAGGCGGCAGCTCCCTCGGCAGAGGGACCTGCGGTGGCCTTTGGACAAGTGCCCAGAGCTGACGACCAGAGTGGCTCACGCTCTGTTGTGAAGGGAGAGGACCACCCAGTGACACAGTGTAGGCAGCACATGAGCTGGGGACCAGCCAGCTGACACCGCCCTCAGGACCCATGCCCCTCATGTCGGAAAGCATTAGGTGGGGATCATCAACAAAACCCTTGGCGCTCACTCAGGAGCATGCATGGCTCGGTGACTCCTACAGATAACAGTTGTAAGAGCATAGATTCAGACCGCACAGGCTGTCTGTAGTAAAGATCTGAGTCTTATCTCTAAATTACGTAATAAAGCCTTCCAAGGACTTTACAATGACCTCCATTTCATAGGTTAGGAGCCCAAGGCACCAAGAGGCCAGCCTGTCCAGTCCCACAGCAGTGGAAGGTAGGGTCAGGATTTGAGCCTGGAGTCCCTGACCATAGGCTCATGACAACCATCTCTGCACCCAAGAACTAGTGTGAAGCCTGACTGACCAGAGGTGCCCCCTTTGTTTTCTAGACCAGCCCCTTCCTACAAGAGGTTGTTGAGGGGCCAGGGGGGTGGCAGTGAGCTCAGCTCTAATCCTGAGATGGGCATGGCAGGGGGAGCACACTTGATCTACTGACCACCAGCTGTGGGACTGTGTAAGACAAGCGGGGAAAGAAAGGAGAGTCCTTCCTGCTCAGGCCTTCAGGAACCCTCGAGACACCAAATTTCACGTTGAAGGTAAGTAAGAGCAACCATGGCTGTAGCTCCCAGTGCTGAAGAGACTTCTAGTCGAAGCCTTGGGAAGAAGCCCAAACAAACTGACTGAAGCATAAAGTATTGACTTTTGACATGGAACATTTAGGGATACCATCTCCCTCCTATCAACTGTGCTGCCCTAGGATGACAGGCATGTCCTTAAGAACTTGTCTGTTTGCCTGTGGCATAATGCTCAGACGCCATCTTCCCTATGAGGCCACAGTGGCTGCCAACAACCCTATGTTTATGTTTCCCATTCCTGTGGAGCAGAGAACTCTTTTATCTGAGCCAGAGCCCCAGGATTGGCTTGGCATGGTTCATTTGCTCATACCTGAGCTCGTTACCATGGCCAGAGTTGTGATGGATGGTCTACTTAACCAAGCCTGAGGTAGACTTACCCCAACATGCAAACAGTCAATTCTATTATCATAGGGTACAATGAATGTGGCCAGTATGATTCGTGGCCTCATCTCCACAGAGCTGTCTAGGATGTTCAAGGCAGGACGTGGCTTAATAGACTACTGTCTTGTAATGGACGCTTTGGTGGGATGTGGACTTTGAGCCAGGAGGCTGTCGGGGGCGGGGGCACACTGGGCATTGGGTGTGATCACTGGAAAGGCTGCTTAGAAGGCAAGCTAAGAGTTTGAGCTTTGGTCTCTCAATGCCTTTCAGTACTTGGGAATATTTTTGAGCAAGAGAGTACCATAGACTGAATTTGATTAGGACAATTAATATTACATTAACAATGAGGCAAGATTGGAAATGCAGAACAAGAAAAATCCATTCCAAGATTTCTTGCCTGGTGTAGGCAAGATAGCTAAGCAGCTGTGGCTGGGAGCAAGCAGCCCTGGGGTGCTGTGGGATGTTCTGTATGTCCTGTGGGAGCCGGTTCTTGGGTTCCTCGTGGCTTTACCCAGCAGGTCCGCATAGAGGATGATGGGCCTGAGTGCAGGTGTCTGAGATGGTCTGCACTTGGCTGTGCTGTGGGATGGTCTGTATGGCAAATATGTTGCTCTGATTGGTCAATAAATAAAACCTGATTGGCCGTGGCTAGGCAGGAAGTATAGGCGGGACTAACAGAGAGGAGAAATAAAAGAACAGGAAGGCAGAAGGATTCACTGCCTGCCAGCCACTGCCAGGACTAGCAGCATGTGAAAATGCCATGAGCCGCGTGGCAAGGTATAGATTTGTAGAAATGGGTTAATTTAAGATATAAGAACAGTTAGCAAGAAGCTTGCCATGGCCATACAGTTTGTAAAGCAATATAAGTCTCTGTGTTTACTTGGTTAGGTCTGAGCGGCTGTGGGACTGGCGGGTGACAAAGATTTGTCCCGACTGTGGGCAAGGCAGGAAAACTCTAGTTACACTGGGGTTCAAAGAGCTTTGGGCTAAAATCCTGGTTTTGGATTGCATGACTCTGGGGAAAACCAGACTTTTAGACAGGGTCTCATGTAACTCAGGTTACTCCTGAACTATATAGCTAAGGATGACCTTGAACTCCTGATGGTCCTGTCCCTACTTCCAAGTGCTGGGGTTACAGGTGTGTGCTACCACACCAGGTTTGGTGTGGTGCTGTGGAATCAGACCCAGGGTTCTGTGCATGCTGGGCAGGCACTCTACTAACTGAGCTACAACTCCAGGCCCAAGCGTTCTTGACCAGGGGTTTTTTTTTTCACCTGGAAAATAGGATGAAAATGAAAATCCATCCTCATGCAAGTGTGGTTAGGGAGCCCCATTGCATGGCATTTTGCATAGCAAATACTTAAGAGGTGTACTTTCCTCTTTGCTTTCTCTTCCTGGAACCAGGGTCTGAGGGACCAGTTTTTGCTGACTTTACAGGAACATGGGGTCAAATTTTGAGCATCTCTGTGATGGAGCACATCGGTTAAACTCTGAGATACTTTTCTTATCTGAAGAATTTCATTTACATTTCTACTTTACCTACTCAGCACGTGGCATAGAATATGTGCCCTCCCCTGAAAAGTAGTTACTAGAAATCATCATTTAAAAATGCTCTTGGGGAAGCCGGGCGGTGGTGGCGCACGCCTTTAATCCCAGCACTCGGGAGGCAGAGGCAGGTGGATCTTTGTGAGTTCGAGGCCAGCCTGGGCTACCAAGTGAGTTCCAGGAAAGGCGCAAAGCTACACAGAGAAACCCTGTCTCGAAAAACCAAAAAAAAAAAAAAAAAAATGCTCTTGGGGGCCAGCAAGATGGCTCACTAGGTACACTCACTTGCTGCAAAGCCTAAAGACCTGAGTTTGATTCCTGGGACCCACATGGTGTAATGAGAGAGCATACTCCTGCAGGTTGCCCTCTGACTTCCATGTGCACACAGTAGCATATGCATAACCCTCCCACACACAATTTTTTAAAAGGGCGAGTCTAGAAAATGTCCTTGGTGTGGAGGGAATCCAATGGGAACCTACCACATAAATGAATACCTTATCTGGCCCTCAGAGAGGCTCCCTTGCCTGGCAAGTGGGTTCCTGGCTTCTCCTTATTTCTCCCCAAGGGGCAGAGAGTGTGGACAATTACAGCACACGAATGACAGGATCCAGAATCTGGGGCCCTTGGCCTTCAGCTCAGGTCTGAGTCCTCAGGAGGGGATGATTAGCACAGTGGCAGAGTTCAGGTGCCATGACTGTGATTTATAACCGGCACCTTCCCATGCTTCCTCTGCGGCCATCTGGTCACCTTCACGGAAAGCTGTGTGTTGGCAACCGTGGTGCTGAGTAAATTCCACAGGAACCTTGAAATTTACCCATCAGAGCTCAGTATCCCTTAGAGAGTCCCTCCTCAGCCCCACAAAACCCTCAGCCCTGACATCAGCCATTGTTAGCACACCTCCAGGAGGGCTTTCCGGTGTGCGGCTGTTTTATTACAGCCATTGGGGAAGATGCACAGAAGTTAGTGCAAGAGCACCCGGCAAAGGGAGGTGTGAGACGTGGGCACACACTTCAGTTACAGCAATAAGCTCCTATCAGCTGCAGAATGTGTTAACAATAACAGTGGCAACAGTGGCAGCCTTTACCTAAGGAAACCTTTCATAGAGGTTAACTAGCTTTCCCCAAGTCATAGAGGTGGCAAACAGTGAAGCTGGAATAATAAGGTAATCGGCTTTCTGAAATACCTTAGGTATGTTACAAACACTGCCCTGGTCAGCCAGCTCATTTAGATTCATGAGTTTTCACATCAGTGATGATGACCCACGAAGGGGTCGTGAAATCATTTGGATGATGTATTTGTTATTTTCTGTTGCTGTGATAAAATACTGTGACCATGGTAACCCTATGACCAAGGTAACTCATAGAAGAGAGTTTATTTGGGCTCACGGTTCTAGAGGGCTAGAGTCCATGATGTCGAAGTGGAGGCAGCAAGACAGGAGGCATGGTGGCTGTCATCTTTAACCACAGCACAAAGTGGACAGAGTGAACGAGAAATGATAGGAGTCTTTAAACTCTCAAAGCCCACACCTCCTCAGCAGGCCACACCTCCTAAACCTATCCAAACAACATCTGGGGACCAGGATGCGGGGGAGTATTTAAATTCAAACCACCACAGATGGGTTGAATCCAGCATCTAAAAAATACAAGTCACAATGGTGTGGGATGCAATCAAAGAGTAAATATCCAAAAGCATTCTGAGAAGCAAGAGGCAGAGATGGGTCTGACTTGAGTCTAAGTATAGTGTGTGTTTGAGTACAAATCTGAGAAAAAAACAACTGATTTAAAAAACTATATGTGGGAGGGGAACGCATGCACATGATGCCTGTGTAGGCCAGAGGAGGGCATTGGATCCTCTGGAGCTGCAGATGGTTGTGAGCCACCCACTGTGGGTGCTGAGAACCAAGTTCAGCTCTCTCGAAGAGCGGTGAGCTCTGTTAACTGCTGAGCCCCCTCTCCAGCACCTAGCTTTTGACTTTTTTTTAACTCTTACTCTGGGAGGTGTTGACAATGGTTTAAAAGCCACTGTGTTAATTCAGGGTTCTCGGAAATGCCCACAAAGCCTGTCAGAGCACAGCGGCTGACTGTCGCCAGCGCTCCTGTAGTGTATTACTTTCTCACTGTGTGGACAAAAGTCTGGCAGAAACGCAAAAGGAAGGGAAGTTTGCTTTTCCTCGTGGCTTCTGGGAGGTCAGTCCATGCTTCCTCAGTCTCACAGGCCTGGGCATCATTGTGGTAGGGAAAGGACTGTAAAGGGCAGAAGAGTCTCCATCCTGGCAGATGGGGAACGGGAGGAAGAGAGAGGAAAGAGTTTGGAGAGGGAGAGGGAGAGACAGAAACAGAGAGAGAGGAGGAGGAGAGGAGGAGGGAAGAGGAGGAGGAGAAGGAAAAAGAAGGAGGAGGAAGAATGAGGAGGAGAAGGAAGAGAAGGGAGAAGAGAAGGAAGGAAGAGAAGGAGAGATACTGAGGCAGAGGCAGCAAGTGTAACCCCCAGGGACCTACTTCTCCTAGAGCCAAACCCCATTTCCTAAGGTTCTCACAGCCTCCCAACACAGTGCTCCAGCTAGAGACTAAGCATGCCACACATGAGCTGGTGGGGGATACTTTGTACTCAAATCATGACAGTCAGTCTCCATAGGGCCCACAAGCATTTAGTGACATTAATGCTGCCAGTCCCAGACCGCATGCTGGCAAACCTCCCAGTGGGTTCCCCTGCCTCAGAGCAGACAAGGCTGAGATTCACCCTGGAACCACAGCTGCTGTGGCTGAGAGCTAGGAGGCAGGCACAGTCTGTCTGACTCCGGCACTCCAAACGTTGCTGCGCTTTCTTTGGTGTCTGGAATAATCTGTCTCTAATGAGTGCATCTGGCAACCATTCCTCGATGTGTAGTTTGTGTGGGGGGGTTCCCCCCCACATTTTGTCTTAAAATTACATACAGACTGAGATAAGAAAAATTGCTACTTACAAGCCAAAGCCCCTTATTTTGATAATACACTAACACTCAGGATGCTGAGTGGGATAAAGATCATAGCACATCTGAGCGGCGCAGACTAGAGGCGGGACCACACAGAGACCTCCTCCATCCCACCGCCTCTTCATTCTCCTCCCTGCAGACACCTCCATGCTTGGATCTCAGCGGACTCTTGTTGCACGTGCGACTTGGTTTCTGGAGGACACTGGGCCTGAGAGAAAGCCCCAATGTTCAGGAATGCATTTGTTCTGTCCCTAAAAGGGCGGCAGTAGAGGCTTCCTAAGCTGGACACTGAATACAGCAGAACAGTGCTTCAGGACAGACAGACCCAGATCACATCTGGGTCCAGGTGTACTGTTCTGTGATCCAAAGCCTTATCCAACTTTCTCAGGTCATGCATGTCACCTTTTTTTTTTTAAATTACATCTATCTATCTATGTCTGTCTATCTATCTATCTATCTATCTATCTATCTATCTATCTATCTATCTATCTATCTATCTATCATCTCTCTATCATATATACATCTATCTATCGATCAATCTATGTGTGATGTATGCACCTGCTATGGATGTATATGGAGGTCAAAATACAACTTGCAAGAGTTGATTTTCTCCTTCTTTTACCATGTTTTCCAGATGTTAAACTTCCAGGTCTTCAGGCTTGATAGCAAGTGCCTTTAAGGCCCGAACACTCTCTTTCATAGAGGACTCAAAATACCTATAATCTCATAGGAGTTTTCTGAGGATTGGGTAATACATATAAAACACTTAGCACGGCACTTGGTACTCAACAAACTCTCAGTCGTCATAGAAATTGTACTGTGCATCCATTCACGCACCGTCTTTCCTAAGTCCTATCATATTTTAATGCCACACTATGTGCACAGCTCATGGCTGACTGCTCTGTGGCATACCTTGTGCAGCTCTCGTCTGAGGCCTGTAACAAACACAACAAGTTGATCCCTGTGCAGTTTTTGCACCAAGCTCATTGCCCCGTGTTATCATCCTCCCCTGTCCAGCAGTTCAGGCAGCACTGCCCTGGGGGAGGACGAAGCCTAACCCACTTCCATCCCTCTTACTTAGAGATTGACACCCAGAAATGGACACTTTCTCTAGTGTGTGGTAAATACCACAACAGGGAACGACAGAGACTCCCGGGAGCCAGAGGATGGTTACTGAATTCCCAGGAGAGGCCCTAGTAAGCAAAGCTTCCAGAAAGAGTTGAACAAACAGGAGTTCACAAGGTTTAAAGGAATGGAGACCAGGTGAAAAACAGCCTAGGTTAGGAAAGAGCACACATATAGAAGATTCCAGAAGCAGGAGGGGGAAGGAACTTTGGAGGGCTGTAAGGAAGACTGTGGGGAGCTGCTGCAAGAGCTGAGGCTGCAGGAGGAAGGGGAGACCAGATTGGTGTGTCCTCCCATGAGTGTGTCCCTGAGAACACACAGAGACGATGTATGTTCTGGCTCTGCAGCACCACAGAGAAGCTCAACAGATGAGAATTAGCCTGGAGAAAAGAGGCCAACAGGCAAGCAGTGTTCCTCCTCTGTGTGAAATGCCTGAGTCTGGAGAAAGATTTGCAGGCTAATGTAGGCTTTTCTCCATTTCAGGTGTACCGTCTGAGTTCCCTAGCACCAAGCCCAGAACATGACTGTAGCTGGGCCAAAGCGGCCCAGAGCACCCATTTCCATCACAGGCTGGCTACTGGCTACATTCTAATGGGATTGTTTGGGAGGTGGGGGATGTCATCCCTGCTTTCGAAGAACATCCCTTTCTCTGAGACTGGGCTCTGATCTGAGGCTACCATAAGAGGTTGGGGCCCCAAACAATATTTAAGGTTACTCTCTTGGGAGTGATTGGCCTTGATTTTTTGTTGTTGTAGGAAATAAGCTTTAGAGTGAAGGGTGATTGAAGGGAATGAAAGCAGATAAAAGAGAGTAGCCGGAGATGGCACAGAATGCAACACACAGTCTGGACCGTCACCTTCAGAGAGCTGAGTGGCTGCACACCCTGGAATGTGGGAAAGGCCCTTCCCCACTTTGGGCCTTGGCTTTCTCATCTGTGGACGGGGAAGTGGAAACTGTCTGTAATATTCCTTGCTCAGATAGCCAGAGTCTGGAATAGTCCTGATCCACTGAATTGGCCTAGAAGAGTCCCACTTTTTGATGGGCTAATATATGATGACCTAAGCGCAAAGGAACCATTTTTGTGTTTTCTCCTCCTTGAGCCTACTTTGGTGGCAAGGCTAATGTGCTGCTGATTGCCCAAAGAAGAGGGAGTCTCCTGATGACAAGGCCTGCTGTGGCAGCTCACAATGTTTCTATTTTAAGATATACCCAAGTACAGTAGAATCAAAGATTTTAAACATTTTTATAGGAGAATATCTTTGGATTAAGTAATCATTATCTCCCTGCCAGATTTTAATCATCCCAATCATTATTAAATAAATCTATTTTAATTAACCAGCTCAAAAAAAACCCCTCTCTATACTCCCGGAATTATTATAAAGTCTAAGAAATGAAATGAGACGTCTGTGTTCTGGGAAGCTGGAAGGAGAAGAGATGGGTGATAGGCTTTGATTAGGAGAGAAGGTGACCAAGCCAAATGTCTAGTTAGAGCCCAAGACTGGACGCTGACATTGCATAAGGCATACTCACCAGAGAGGCTGCTCTGGGCCAACACAGTTTAAACCTGGTGTCCCCAATTGTCACCAAAGCCACCTTGCACAGTAGGTACTTTTCACCTCCATTGTACAGCAAGAGAAGCTGAGACCTCACTAGTTAGTGGCAGAGCCTCGTTTTAAACCTAGTGGTTCAGTTCCTTTCATCTTTCTGATACCTTCAAATTAAAAGTGATCTCATTTGATTGGATGAACCCAGAAGGGCAAGAGTAGAGAGGAGGTGAACAGCATCTGTGGATGAAGGTAATATCTTGTTGGTCCCTGCAGAGTGTGCCGTGTTCTGAGGATAAACCTGCAAGCACACATGGATGTGCTTCATCACAATGCAGCTCCCAACAGAGAGTTATTTAACTGAATTTCTTCTTTTGTGAGAGAGGAGAGAATGGGGGTGATGTTGGCACTGTCTTTGTGGCAATATTCATATTGTCCTTGGTATTTTATACATCTTGTAGCCACACACCAATTGGCAAGGCAGACATCACTGGATGATGGGCCAACATGCCAGGTTCAGATATTTCATTTTGTCTGCCCTTGTGGGGTTTCTTCTCCTGGAACCCCACTGCAGAAATGCCATGCATCTGTCTACAGTCCCCTACTTCTACCAAAACTGCAATTGTGCTAATCTCTGAGATGTGGCTGGTAGAAACACACTCAGGAAGAATCATCTCCAGTGTAGAGTTGAGAATAGACTGCAGTCTCCCCTTGTTCTTCTCTCCAAAAGGCTGGGAAGGGTTACAAGGCATGGAGGTACAGGTGCCAGCAGCTGCTCTGAGCGGACGGGTCTCCCTTGGAACTAGTCCCAGACTATGAACTGCTTATGGAGAGCAGAAATCTGTCCATTCCTCATAACCGCTATTGGACTTCTGAATGCAGCACACTGATGCTTGCTTAGTCTACAACTACACAGAGCCCTGGAGGGAGCTCTGCATGGAGGATGAGCCAGGCATAGAGACTGGAAGAGTCTGAGGACAGGTGTTGGTGATAGACATGGATTGGGAGGGTAAAGGGTGTCTGTGGATGTCTGGCAGGGCAGAGATGGCTCCTCAGCCATGCTTTTCTCCAACTATTAAAGTGTTACTTTAAAGTTACTCTAAAGAGAGCAGAGAACATGGGGAATGTCACTCTGCCAGTTGCTTGCCACATCACTGTGACAAACGCAACATCAGGAAGGATGGGTTCATATTGACTTGTGGTTTAAGAAATAATATAACCTGTCATGGTGGGCAGGGCGTGGAAGTGGGAATGTAAGGCAGGTGGCCACACTGCATCCTAGTCGGGAGGCAAAGAGATAAATGCTAGCACTCACCCTTTCTCCTTGTCACTTAGTCTAGGACCCCAGCCCACAACATGGCACCACTCCCTCCTAGGGTGAGTCTTCACTCCTCCATTAACCTTTCTAGAAATTCTTACAGACATGCCCCAGAGGTGGGTTCCCATGGTAATTCTAATCGAGCCAAGTTGACGATCAAAATCAACCATCGCAGCTCTACCCTTCATCAACCTGATGCTCAAACACATCACCTTAAATCCTAACACTCCACCTTTGACCTATAAAGTCTCATTTTCGTCTCACAATACAAAATGCATTCAGTCCATTTCTGGAAGTCCCCGTAGTCTTTAACAGTCTCAGTACTGTCCAAAGGTCCTGAGTCTCTTTTCAGACACAGGGCAATCTCTTACCTATGAGCCCTTCTACAGTCAGTAATGAGTAAGCTACAGGCTTCCAATATACAATGGCGTGGAAGGAACAGCCCCTTCTTCAAGGGAGGAATGGGGGAAAGTTTCGAGGAGAGAGGAGCCACAGGGAGGCTGAAGCCCCTGTGAACAGGACACACACCAAACTTCGGGGCTCCATAACTGACAGTTATGGCTCCCACAGCCTGGGGAAGCCACGCCCTCCACCTTGGCCACCTGCCGCACACACAGCTGCCTGGGCCAGGTCTACTCCATGCCTGGAGCATCTGTCGTCTTGACATCTCCAGCTTCCCTGGATCTCCACTGTAACCTAGGCGTCACCTTCACAGCTTCACACAATGGCTTCTCACGGTCTCCTTGCAGGGACCCAGACCTTGCTACATGTTGCCTAACCGTAACAGTTTTCTGGAACCTTGACATACATTCCCTTGATCCTTTATTCTCTGGAACTCATCTGGTGACCACAGCTGGTAGTTTCTCGTCTCTGGCCACTTATAGCCTTTTATTGGCTCTTGACTCTCTCCCTCTCCCCCTCTTCTCCCTCCTTCTCTCCCCCCCCCACTCCCACCCCTGGTCTTCTCTCTACTTCTGCAGCATTCTTATTCTGGTTTCTCTCTAATTATTCAACTGCCTCAACTGTCAGGCATTCCTTCCACACCTTAGTGGCTCAGTACTTGCCTGTGTTTGGATGGTGTTTGGGAACTGAGTGCAAGCTGGGGCATTGGCCGCTATTTAAGAACTGGAGTGCCTGGTGGGCACTCAGTTATTCAGAAACAGGATGCTCGATATGGCTAGTATCACTTGAGCATGGGTATCTGCTCTCACTGGCCTGCAGTGGGATTTTGTAGCTCTGTTTTCCCCTTAATATAACATTCATATTCCCCCATTGCATTTTCTTTCTTTTTTTTATATTTACTCATACATATATACATATATGTACACATATATAAAACACAACAATCATTTTTAAAAAGGAAGCCATGTATTTGAGAAGGAGAAGGGGGTGATGATACCAAAGGGATTAGAGAGAGGAGCGGAGGAGTAAGGCAAATACAGTACACATATATGACATGGATTTAAATAATCAGTTGTTAAATAACTTGTTTTATCACTGTGGGAGCATTTTCCTTCGAATGAACACTTTTACTACACCAAGTATTATATTCAAATCAATAAAACCATTATGAATCCAGTCAGTAAGGCATGTTTCCTCCATGGGAGTACTTTAACTTAACTGATAGGCCAGGCTGTTCTCAATCTTTTCATAATAATATTTTAATGGGTTTATATGAACATCTCAGATAAAATTTCTGGTCATTTCCTTAGGGAAGATTTCTAGAAGTGGGCTAAAATCCATGAACTTAAAAAGGAAACATCCACTTATGGTGTTTGTGGCATGCTTGTGTTCTAGAAGTTTCTACTGGTGTAGCTTTCCCTAGATTGGGAACAAGCTTGTTTTCTGGTCAGATACAGATTTTCCATGAGCACAGAATATAGACTAAGTGACGGTAACCACTGCCCGGTGTGTTCGGAGACATCCGGGAAGCACCCTGCTCCATGAGGCCCCTGAGCCAGGAGGGCCAGGCTCTTCCTGAAATTTCTGGGGAATCCCTCTTCCAGTACCCATCCAGTCATCCTGAGCATCTCTGGACTCTTCAATGTCCAGCCAGTCATCCTGAGCATCCCTGGGCTCTTTCAGTGTCCAGCCAGTCATCCTGAGCATCCCTGGGTTCTTCCAATGCCCAGCCAGTCATCTTGAGCATCTCTGAGCTCTTCCAGTGCCTAGCTGGTCATCCTGAGCATCCCTGAGCTTTTCCAAACATCACACCAGCATCACTCCTGTCTCTACTCAATCTTGAGTGGGCCCACATGGCATTCTTCTCTTTCTCTACTCTTATAAGGACACCATTCCTGATGGGTCTGCTCTGATATGACCTTTGTGATAATCACAAATGCCCTCACTTCCAAACAAGGTCACATTCTTAGCCACTTGGGATTGGGTTTCCACATATCTTTTCGAGTTCACAGTTCAACCTTAACATGTTAGGAAGATTAAATAGAAACTCCTAGTCCAGCGGCAGGCTTTCAAATGCTAAGATTTTCAAAGCTATGGCTGATGGTACTGTGTGGCCTGGCTTTTGGTGATAGTATTTTATTTTAGGCAGTGTTTTGTCCTCTCCATTTTAGAAGAGGAAATTGCAGTACAAATGGGGCTGCATAAAAGACAGATCATACATCATGTAAATGTAGAGGTTTGGGAGATAAGGAGCTGAGGTTTGAGTCTCCACATGTTAGGCATTAGACCTGTTAAACAATAAGACTGTCAAATGAGGGATGACCAGTCTTAATGCATAGAATTGCGATACTCATGAGAATTAGATAAAAAAAAAGATTATGTAATCTCCCTGCAATGTGACATGGCATGTAAAAACTACTTATTAACTTGAAGTCATCTTCCCCAAGTGGCTAGGAGCAATCTTCAGATAACTGTGACACCCAGTCCTTTCCAGAAAACCTACTGCCTCCTCCCAAATTGTTGGCTGCTTCCTCAGTTCCAGTTTTGGCCTTATAGATGCCTATATGGAGATGTGAGTCAAAAAAGCAGCCGAGGCAAGGCTCGGGGTGACAGGGAGTGATGGACCAGCCGTCTCTTTGGGGTGTGGTTGCAAAGTCTCCCACCCATCCTGAGGGAGGATGGAGTAAGGTGAGGGATATGGACAGCGTGGGGCTTAGACGCTTGGCCGTGAGCCTCCAGAGGACTAAGTTTTCTCTTTTTCTCCCCAGTGGATTAGAAAACTCACCATTTCTAGGGACATACACCTCTCTCTGCCTGCTGCTCTCTGCCCCATTTTTTACATACCACCCCTGTAAGCTGCCCATATTAGTCTGTGTCAAAGCGTTGCAGGGAGCCCTAACTAAGAAAGGGAGGCTGTAGGGGATAGCAGAGGTAAGAGGATGTGGATACATGCAGTCCCAGTCACTGGCCCGCTTCTCGTATCTGCTCTGAGGAAAGGCTTGCTGATATGCCGAGCGACAGCACAGCCCCACACTGAAGCCTGGCTGGGCTCACAAGTGTGAAAACTGAACACCAGCTGAGCTAAGGTGACACCAAGCTAGACTGACTAAGTCCTGTGTCATCAAGTGTAAAATGCAAATTGTGACACACTGTAATAAACATTTTACTTAAAAAAAAAAGAAAAAGATTGTTTGTGTGTGTGTGTGTGTGTGTGTGTGTGTGTGTGTGTGTGTGTGTGTGTGTGTAGCCATGGGAAACACACAGCTGGTAAACACTTGGCAAGATGGTGGAAGCTGGGATGTGAGCCAGGGCGTTTCAGCCTTCATCGTGTTGGGTTGTTGCTGCCATTGTTTGTGGTGCTAGGTAAGGAACCAAGGCATGGTGCTAGGCGAGCATCCTGCCACTGAGCTATGTCCCTAATCCCTAGTCTAACGTTCTAAAAACAATACATTCATAGATTATTCGCACAGTTCAGCTAGAAATACATTGTCACTCTTGAGACTAAACATCAAAGTCATTGCTTAAGCTTTGATCTCCAGAGAGAACCCTTGTTGCCATTTCTAGAGAGCTAGGGGACTCAGGTAAATCCTCTGCCTCTGAGTTCCAGTTTCCCCATCACTGAAAAGACAGATCCAAACCCCATCCCACATGTTATAAGGGAGACAGGAGGCAGAGCTGACAAAGTTGGTTGCCCAGCGGGCACCGCTCACTCACAAGTTGGGGATGAAGGTGTCCCAGGACGTCACAGCCCAGTTAGTCTCCACAGACTTGTCAGTCAAATGAGCCCCAAAGCCAGGCCAGCAGCTCTGCGGCCAGTCAGCTGGGTCCTGGCTTAGCACAGAGAAGGGAGGTCTGGGTTCCCGGTTACACTTGCATCTTCCAGGATGAGGGAGGGGGGGTCTATCCTGGACCACTCCGGGTACTCTGGGATTGGGTGTGTGCTTCTGGGACATGAGCAGTGAGCATGTGAAGCTGCTGGGAGGTTTTGTGACAAGTGAAATGTCTGGGGGTGGTTTTCTCTCCTCTCCTTTCTTAGAACTGAGAGGACAAAGCTTCCCTTCTCAGTGAAAAGCAGCGGACCAGCAAGGCGGGCAATCATGCAATGCAAATAAAGGCCGCTTTTGAAGGCAGTGAAGGCGGGCCTGCTGAATTAAATTAACATGGCCCATAAATACAGAGGTTAAAAAAATGGGAAGCCAAGTGTTCACAGGCTTTTGTCCAGAGCAGAAATAATCACAGGACAATGGTCTATTTTGTTTGGATTACAGGCCCATGATATCACATTAGCCTGAGCCTGGCAATATTTATGTCAAGAACTGCTGTTTGTGAAACCCTGTTGTCCCAATTTATCCCTGTGGGGAATCCCTCAAAGCAAAGCAGGCTGGCCTGGGGAAAACCTCTGCCCCCTGCTGACCAGCCACGGAGAAGAAAGGCCCAAAGCCTTGCAAGAAGGACGGAAAGTTGTAGTCCAGAGGTGATAGGAGGCACATGGGTGAAATTCAGCCCTAAAACAGAATGGCTCTTCAAGAGGCAGGCTGTCACATCTGTCTGGCCTGCTTCTCTTGAGAAATAAAAATGCTAGCTGCATTCAGTGAGTGTGCTCGCAGAGAGCGAGCCAAGAGGAGGCTGCCCCTTCCAAAGGCGTGCCTGTTAGCCTGGGTCTGGTCTGGACACTCCAGATTGCTGCCTGAGGCCGAGTGCCAGTTGCTGCCTCCATTAAGAGTATAAAGCTCTTACGCTGTTGTTTACTTTGTGGCCAAAAAGTACTGCCACACACACAGCGCTTATAATGGAAGCTCTAAGCTGGGGCATCTAGAGCCCTGCCCACCAACTTCTCCCTTCCCTCCCTTCCCCTCCTCTCCCCTCTGCTTAGCCTTCCACTCTCCCCTCTTCTTCCCTCTCCTTCGCTTTCCCTCCCTCTCTCCTCTATTCCCCTTCCTTCTCCTTCCCTTCCCTTTCTCTTTGTTCTCCACTTCCCTTTCTGGCAGTCTGTAGGTATCCACAGGTATGTGTTCCTTATCGGTATCCATGTGTCCAGTGACTAGCTTCTGCAGGCCTGCATATGGGTCTCATTATTTCATCAACAGATCTGAGTTAACATCCCTCCCTGCTTACCACTTTGGGCCCCACTCCCCAGTGTCCTTATCTGTGAAAAGGAAATACAACATTCCCCCCACGCTACATCCCAAGTGACCATAGCTCTGCAGGACGTGTTAGCTACAGTGAACTTAATAGGAAAGCCTCTTTTCCTGGGCCACTAAGGTTCTATGGCTGCTATATAAGGAATCTGGGGTCACAGTCAAGTTCCTGCCTAGTATGAAGCACCAGTACCCAGGCTGCCTCTCCCAGTCCTTACCCCTAGGTCAGGACATCTTGTCAGCCCCGGCAGGACCAGTGACTGCTACCTTTCCATATAATTTCTTTCTTTCACCCCCTTTTTGACTTTACCTCAAGCCCCTCTGTGAAATCAGGCGGTGCTTGAAGAAGAGAGAGACCATCCCCTCCCATCATGTTGCATTCTTGGCCATCTTTTGTTTTCAAACTAGGTCATGAGGAGATCGATATAGCTGGTCTTGGGATACAATGGAATGGCCACCTTGGAGGAAAATATCAAAGGACATCCTGAAGCTAGCCAGGTGCTCAAACAGACCCAATCCGTACTGGCCAGGGGGCACCAATGAGAGCATTACTATGAGGTCGCTTATGTTCATGGCCCTTTGTGTCTGTCCTACTCTTCTGTCTCCTCCAGTGCTTCTTGGTTTCACAACACCAAAGCCTTCTAGAGGGCCCGGGGCTACATCCACTTCCCTTACATTATTTATTATATCTTACACATTCAAACGGTTGATCAAGAGGAATTTGTTGAGTAGGGTTGCTGCCCGCTGGGGGATGGAGCCCACCTTCCAGTCATATAAATAATAAAATGCCCATCTCATGGCAGAACAGAAGCTTGAACTTCACAGTCAAGACAGAAAATGGTTTACGTGGCCTTGGCCATGTCAGTTCACTCCAAGTCTGTTTCCTCATCTATGACACCAACGGCATACTTTGAAATTCCCTCCTTTGGAATCCCCATTATAGGGTCTGACACCTAGTGGCTCCAGGAAAACTTTTTTCATGTGGTGCCTGAAGGTCAGTCTGGGCTTCTCTTTGAGTCCGTCACCTCAGGACATCTCCCGGCCATTTCCCAGGCAAGGGAAAGCCAGGACTGTACACCGGCACCTTCCTTATGGGAACCCAGAAGCTCAGAGAGCCTGAGGGTCTTGCCTGACATTATCTAACTAAGGCAAGAACTAAGGTTGAGATTTTGAGCCTGGGCTTTTCTGCCATGTGCAGCCTTCAGCACATTGGTGCCTTTCCTGTTCCAGGGTTTTGCCAAGCTGTAACCACGAGTCAGTACCAGCACCAGGCAGCAAGCATCAGGACTAGTTCAGCACTGATCTCTCTAAGCAAGGATCCTTCCTAGAAGGTGTCCTAGACCACCCCAAACGCTGGAGAACCCTGAAGGGCAATCTTCTATGTGTCATTAGGAAAAAGCAAAATCAGAAGAGGTCTAGGGTCAATTAGAGAATGTGAGGGGAGAAGGGTGGAGGAAACTGAGCAAGCATACTCCATATTCACAAGGCCAAGGGGAGCCCTGGATACTCAGGGTAAGCGGGCAGGCAGACCTATAGCTAGAATGGCTGATGGAGAGTATATGTGTGTCTGTGTGTGCGTACACATGTGCCTTGGTGTGCACTGATCGGTCTGAGGACAACCTCACATGTCAGTCCTCATCTTGCACCTTGCCTGAGGTGAAGTCCATTGTTTGGGCTGCTGTGCTCTATACACCTGGCTAGTTGGTCCAGGAACTTCTGGGGATCCTCCTGTCTCCACCTCTGTAGGAGCATTGAGATTGCAATGCATGCTACCATACCTAGCTGTACCTAGCTCTGAGAATTCTAACCCAGTTCTTATGCTTGTGCAATGAGCTCTTCACCCATGGAGCCATGTCCTCAGCCCCAGCGGAGAGTTTTCAATGTGAATGGCACTAGGGGGAAGGGCCAGTCCGGGACAATGTCAAAGCAATGTGCAGAGCGTTCCAGCCCAGAGTGTGATCCAGAAAACAATGAGAGACTTGCAGAGACAATGGAAGAGGGGCATATAATCTCATCATTAATCAGCTTATCAAATATCAGGTCAGTCTATGGACACTCACTGAGTGCTTGCACTTTAAGTAGGGAACAAAGATAAGGACAAGGGGGCACTGCCCAATCAAGTCTTGGCCCATCAAGACAAAGGGCTTTGATTTTGCCCTTGACCCTAACTCCTATGGCCATATGTGCATGGACGTGTCTGTGTGTACGTGCTTCTCCCAAGCTCTTACCTTCTGCAACCTCCAGAGATGTTACCAGCTCTTCTCCCCTGTCTCAAGACTAGTACCCCTTTCTTGTTAGGCCACAAATTCTGAGGCAAATGCAATGTCTACTTTAGAAACGAGAATTTCCTGTAATGAGGTAATTAAAAAGGAGGCTTGCCGGGCATCTCAGAGATGATTTTCATTCACAGAACAGGTGCACATTCTCAGCATGCCTTTAGGTTGCCAAGATCTCAGCTCTTGGAGCCAGGGTGGACATTTACACCAGGTCACCCAGGCTGGCTGGCTGGCTGGGGCTGAGTTTGGGGGATGATTGAGAGTTGAGCCACAATTTATTTGGGGGCCCAGTCACTGTGTCAGGCATCATTACCCCAAAAGAAGGAAGGTTAAAGAAACTTCTATGGCAGAGAGGTTAGGAGATAAACTCTGATGGGAAGTTAATGATGAGAATCTAGAGGCTCTGATAGAGGCTCTGCCAGGGAGCTCTCCTGTGATATCAGGAGCTAGGCCTTCCCACGCTTCAGACTCAAGCCGTGAATGACCTTTGGGAGATTGCTCCTGCTAAGCATTTGAGGGATGTAAGACGGCTGGGCAATAATGTAAATGAAAACCAATCTGCTCCCAATAGGCATGAGTAGCTATTGAGCACTGCAGGCCAAAGGCTGTACTGTGTACCTTATGTGTGGTCTTTCAATAAACTGTTACATTTGGCCCTCACCACTCAGGAAAGTGACAGCACTATGCTGGGAACTGTGACATGGCTTACATTGTCCACCCAAGGATTGACTCACTGACTGTTTGGGCTGGAGTTTGGACCTGTACTCCTTCCTGCTTTGCTGAATAGTCTATGTGCTGGTCTCCCACAAAAGGGAAGGCTGTGGTCAGGGTGGGTGTGGTCTAGGGCAAAGACTGGCAAACTATGGCCAACTCATTGTTCCTTTAAATAAAGCTTTATTGGAAGGCGGGCAATTTACATAATATCCATGGCTGCCTTTGTACTACAACAATAGAGTATGCAAAAGACAGATAGCCTGCCAAGTCAAAGTCTTTCCTATCTGGCCCTAGACAGGACAAGGTGTCCTGTCCCACATGGTGGTGCATGCCTGTAATCTCAGCCTTTGAGAGGCTAAGACAGAAGGATTAAGAGTTTGGGTCCAGCCTGAGCAAGGCTGTGTCTCCGAAAGAACAAAGGAAGGCTGCTGATTCCGATCCAAGGAAACCCAAGGTTAAGTGAGTAAGCTGGTTTCTCCCCTGCATGACTTCTCAGAGGCTTTAAGTCACCCCATGCATTGTCAAGCTCTAGAGAAGGAGATGATGCAGTCCATCTTCTGACCTACTAAATAAGGGCTTCCCTTTTTCTTGAGGCATCCTCAAGACAAGTGGGACATTGCTCAAGGAGACAAATTTAGAGAGGAAAGGTGATGGGCCAAAGGATGCAAAGCTTTAGTGTGGCTGACAACGACCAGATAGGGACCCTGTGGAGCTTTACAAGGCAGTGCTGAGCAGTGCACCTTTGCTGTCTCCAGCCAGAGTAGCTGGCAGGTGCATCCTGGGCAGCCCCCACAGCCCTGGCTTTATTCAGCTGCCTGTTTACAATGGTGTTCAACAACCCTGTCCTTACGTGCTGTGTGTTCCTCAGGTCCAAGAAGAGAAGGGAAAAATCATGATACTAATAACGAGTGTCAGTCTTCATCAGCGTCATCCGACATTATGAGAATTGAATCTCCACCTTTCACCGCACACATTAAACAAGGGGCTTTATCTCTTCCCGCAGAACTGATTTGCCATAATTCCCTCCTTTGGCCCTTGTCATGTAAATCATGGCATTTCTCCCCTACTGGCTGCAGGAGCTCAGATAAGAAGAGAGAGAGTCCAGCCGCCCAGACCTGCAGCTGCTCTGTGCTTTGTCTGTCTGTCTTTCCTCTCTGGAGCTCCTTCTTGGGCTGCTCACTATGCGATTGTGCCTTCTGCAGGTGGATTAGGGATGAGAGAGGGCAGAGCAGATGGCCTTCGTGGGACCTCAGCCACAGGGCCTGCAGCAGCTGCAGTCTGCACAGATGACTATTGAGAGACTCGCAGGGGACAAACCAGATCACTGCCACCCTGGTACACCCCCACAGTACCCTGGGGGAATCTCTAGATGCCCCTGGCATCTGTGCTAGACGGACAGGAGCAGAGGTAGCCATGGGCTGCTACAAGAGCCAAGGACCAGGGGACTGCCTGGGGCTGTAGAGGAGAGGGCTTCTAAACTGTGGGTTGAAGACCAGCCCAAAGGCTCTGCAAGAAGGAGCAAACTCTTGGTAGAGCCATCCCTGACACATAAATGTTGCTCAGTGAGACCAGGTATGGCCATGACATCACTGCTCTGTAAATGCCATAGTCACCATGTAACTGTCTCCTACCAATTATGTGAGCAGAGCTAAGACGTTCTGGAGACAGAAAGATGGGATTCAGTCCTAACTAGAACTGGGTAGATTATCTCATCTATCAGAAACTCTTTCTGAACCCCATCTCTAACCTATGAGATGGGGTTAGAGTCACATGCCGGAGGCTAACACGAAGACTGAATGCTGTAATCCAGGTGAGATCTCTAGAGCAGACCCAGAATATGGTAAATCATCTGTTACATGTGGCTTTCATGCATCACCCTTAGCATGTCCCATGGTGATGCTATCACAAAGCACCTGGAAAATACATAGGAGGTCTGGCTTGAGTGGGAAATCCTTGATGGATCCCATGGGACTGAGTACTGACTGTGTCTATTTGTGATTTTAAATGTATTATCCATCTATAGAAAGTCTGCCCCATATAAGAACTAAGCCCAGAATGATACATTTGTTATAATCAAATTACATTTTCCCAGTAATCTGGGAAGACAAGCTTCATTGTTCTTCCCATTTCACAGACGGAAAACTGAACCCAACTCCATGGAGCTTGGGAAACACAGATCTTCGCTCCAGTGTCAACTCCAAGATCAAGATCCCTGTAACACGAATTGTTAGAAGGTCTTATTAATAAAACCAAACCTGAAACCAGGTATCGGGGTGAATACTGAAAGATCAGAGAAACAGAACCAGCCACAGCTAACCTCACCTCACCAATTCCTCAGCTGATCTTGTTTCCTCAGACTGGAAGCTTCTGTGTCCTCATCCAAATGGATCTCAGCTGAACTGCTGCTCAAAAGTCTAAAAGCTTAACCAGGCTGGTTCCTGGTCCTTATGCCTTATATACCTTGCTGCTTCCTGCCATCACTTCCTGGGATTGAAGGCGTGTGTCACCATACCTGGCTGTTTCCAGTGTGGCTTTTGGAATGCTAGGATTAAAGGTGTGTGTGCCACCATTTTCTGGCCTCTATATCTAGTGGCTGTTTTGTTCTCTGACCCCAGATAAGTTTATTATGGTACACAATATATTGGGGAACACAATATCACTACAGATCCCTCTAGGCCCTCTGCCACATCTGTGTTCAGCTGCCAACCCTGCTCTAAACTAAGAACACCTGCTGAATCATCCCCCAGTGCTAAGGCCTCCCCAGAAAACTCAACTCTCCTGGACCATAATGAGCATCTTTGGAATGCCAGATTATTGTTTCCCATGGGTTGGGGAGCTGCAGTTTTTCTGCAAAAGAGCCAGAGCCAAAACAATACTTGGGAACACATGGAAGTGGAGGCTGCATGTTGATAGTGGTGGATGGGAAAGCTGAGCCTCTGGGAAGTTAGTATGAGCCATGCTGTCCCCTCAACTTTGCCCTCCCCTAAAGGCTTTGCAAGTTACAGATGTAGGAATGGACTGAGCAAGGTCTCCAGAGGACAAGAGGTCAGCCTGACTGGGCAAAGTGGGCAGTGATGGGGAGGGCCACCAGAATAATGGTAGCACACCTTGGTACTGTCACAGGGAGTGAGCAGATATTCTGTCTTTAAGGCAGGTGAGATATATTGCAGAGCCAGCACCCTACCCCCACCCCGTTATAGTAAGCTGGGGAGGTCAGGGTTGGCAGGCAAGTGTGTGTGTGCATGGGAGTGGATGGCGAGCCACTGAGGAGGGAGGCTGAGGAAGCTAGCCTTTCTCTGCTCACTGCCTGGCCTCCCAGTCCTTCCCTAAATCAAACATCAGCTGTGACGTCCATGCCAAGCTTGCCAGACTTTATGCAAAGTCCATAAGCCGGCTCTCGATCACTGGGAGTCTCAATGCAAGGTCACAGGAAAGAGGGTGCCAAGAGTGGGCTTGGTTATCAGAAGCAAAGGCAAAGCACATGGAGGTGTTGTTCAGCCAGAGTACACGCCAAGGCCTCTCAACCTCAAAGACTCAATTTTCCTTCAGTAGAGCCCGTCTGAGTCAACCCGTCCAGAATGTCACAGGCCTTGTGGGCTGAGCGTCACACCCTTGCTGAAATTCAGCCTCCTGGAGTCTTTCTGTGGTGGTCTCTGTAAACTTTCCCATGAGCCACTTCACCAGGGAAAGCTGTTTTCATCTGTGTTTTTCTGGTCTAGTTGAGATAATTTATCTAAGTTGGGGTTCACTCAAAACTTCCCCACCCGTGCTTGGGTGTCACTTTATCGTTCCATGTCTCAGATCACCCTCCTGTAAAGCAGAAAGAGGTAATAACCACCTTCCCAGTAGTTGGGATATGCATTTTTGGCCCATCCCAGTGAGCACCCAGCTCCAAGCTTAGACAGGAGCCTGATCTTACTGCATACAGTTCGCCACTGAGCGAGTTTCTGCACCCCTCTGTGCTTCTTCCTGCCTCTGTATGAGGACAGTGCTATGAGGACTAAGTGAGTTGACTTCTGTGACGTGTGATGTGGCCCTGGCTCTGCACCCAGTGAGTGCTACATAAGTACCATGTGCGGTATCCGTATAGAGAAGGCATTCAATATGGTAGCTCTCTCTCCCTACATCCAAGCTTCTGTCTCCCCATAGAGACTGAGCAACAGAACCTGAGGGAGAAAGCGGCCTCCTCCCCTGGTGCATAGGAGCCTTCCTGGGGTGTTCTGATGATGAGCTCTTCTCTCTCTCTCTCTCTCTCTCTCTCTCTCTTTCTCTCTCTCTCTCTCTCTGTGTGTGTGTGTGTGTGTGTGTGTTTCTGTTTTTTTTTTTTTTTTTCAAGACAGGGTTTCTCTGTGTAACAGCTCTGACTGTCCTGTAACTCACTTTGTAGACCAGGCTGGCTTCCAGGTTGGCTTCACATACTCAGAGATCCACCTACTTCTGCTGCCTGAGTGCTGGGATTAAAGATGTGCACCACCCCCGCCCCCCAGCTCTGATGTATTTTCTAACCCATGGCTTTTTGAAAGCCTCTGACTCCCCAAGAATGTTTCCTGCTTTGAGAGTTTCTTCCTTTTTCCATGATTAGAAAAGCTTCACCCTTAGGTTCACACAGAGATGAGCTTTCAGCCATCCTTAATCATAGGAAGTAATTGCATGCATTTTTCAGACCAAAAGGTGAGCCAGTCACCTGAACATGTGACCCGATTCCCTTTCAGAACATCTTGGCCAACCTCACCGTGTTCTCGTCCACCAAGCATCATTTGGGTGAAAGGTCTCCTAAGGACACCTTTTGCTCAGTGAGATGTTGAACCCAGAGGTCTGTGAGTCTGAAGCTCTGAGCAGCACCCAGGCCAGGGTCAGCAGATGCTGAAAGGAAAGGAGAGCAGGGTCGCATCTTCTGAACTAGACGTGATCAGCATCCACCAGAGGCCATGGAATCCTAGCTCATACTGCAGAGCTGAGCTCAGACACTACCTGGTGGCTCCAGGCTCCCTGGACCACACACATCTACCTGGTGGCTCCCTCAGAGAACAGGACAGCTGTACCCAGCTCACTGTCCTGTCCACACACAATCCCACTCATGTGCTTAAATCACCCTTTCCCCCACCTCCGTTTCTGCACTGTCAGACAAGGATATTCTCTCCAAAAGCGGATGCTCACAGGCCTTAGGGAATTGGAAACCTTTGGTTTGAACCCTGCCTTTTGGCTTGATTCTCTAAGCAATTTCTCCATGTTGTGGTGTCTTTTTCTATAAAGAGAGGATCATTAGGCCAAGTCAAGAAAAGTAGGATTAGATCCAAATGAGAAAATACAGACATAAGCAACAGACGTGAAAACTACATCCTTCTTGTCCTAGTGAGCAAACAAAACAACAGATTCCTTCATTTGTCCAACTAGTTCATCCCCACGTTTATCCCGCTATTTTCTTCATCTCTCCATCTTCCTACCTGTGCATTGCCTCACTCAGATGCTGCTGGAGCAAGCCAAGGTCTTCGCTCTCCGCGAGCTGAGAATCTGAGTCCAGCAAATTCACCAAACTGCTGGAGGTTCCATCCCTTGGGTGACAGCTGTGTTATTAAGGCGGCTTCCCTAAGGTTTGCCCTCCCTCACAGCGAGGCGCCACCATTAAACCATTAGTTTAACCTCTCGTCATGTTCAAGTATGATTTGTTGAAGTAAATCCAGTCAGCATCTGTCTGTGGCTCATTCCTTTCACGTGAGCCACACGGCCAGCCGCCTGGCTCTTGTCTCCTCTGGATTGCTGACTTCTTAGGGGGCAGAGCCAGCACCTTCAGCAGCCTCAGCTGGGGAGGGTGCTGCATGCAGGAGTGCTAACCTCATGTAATTGGCCAGAAGAGTGAGCAGCTAATGACACAGAACCTCTGTGAAGGTAAGTAAAAGGCCGGGGACGCGCGGCTGAAGCGAAGCAGAGGCTGCAGTAATGAAGATGAAGAGCCTAGGAGGTACGAGACTGTTGCTGCCTGCATTGTTTAAAGGAGCTAGTTAGTGTCATCAACTGTAATGACCTCATGCCAGGGCAAAAGTCAGAGGGCATAAGGAGTTGGTGTGTGTGATGGATGCTGACACAGAGGTTTCATGAATCATTTCTAAGATGTGAGCTCTGCCTGGCACATAGGAGACATGTAAACACCAGATGAATCAGAGAATAAATGCAATCTGGTGCTGTGGAATGCACAGGGTTCTGGTGTGAGATCGATGGAGCTTGGCATCTTGAGACCAGACATGCACACAGCTGAGTCCTGCTGGGCCTTCACTTTGTCGTACATTAGCTAGGGCTGTGCATTATGCTTACTGCTGGGCAGAGGGCTACTGTGTGCAGTGGATGCCCCATATGACTTGCTGGTGTCTCCTTAGTACTTGACCAAAATCTGCCCCTTTGGAGGAGAATAGCCCACTCATTGCAGACATCCTGTTAGAAGCAGTTCCTGAGCAAGGTGGGGGATGGTTCACTCCATGTCCTCTGGATGAGATCCAGGTATTCAGTAGGTGCTTAACCAAATGTCCACAGAAGATGCTCTGGTTTCTTATGTTTACTTTTCTGTACTAGGTTAGCTGTCGCCATAACCCTATTATACACACACACACACACACACACACACACACAGTACCTATATTCACAAATACACTCTCACACACATTTGTACGTACACTCACATGCACCCACATTCTCACACACTCATTCTCACTGTCAGCACCTTCAGCCACTGCATTGCATTTACTCCCACTTCAAGATTCACTTGGTCCTAAGTCTGGCCAAGTGACATGTTTTAGCCAGTGGTGTTTCAGGAGACGTGATTCACACTAGAGGCTTAAAAAAGGTCTTGCACATTCCAAGTCACCTCGCTGCTGCTGCCCATGGCCACAGGAAAATGCCAAGCTAGTGTGGTGGACAGAGAGAGGCTAGTGAAGGATAACCAGTCACCTGGTTATCTTCCCACTGGTCAAGCATGAGCAGAGCCCCTGAAAGCTCCACCCAGCCAAGCCTATCCTAATTGCATAGTTACAGGTACGTGAGCAAAGGAAATACCCGTTGCTTTCAGCTGCAGGCTTTAGGACAGTTTGTTCCATGGGATTCTTATGACAAGGAACTGCTGATACATCAGCTACAATTACTGTCTGGGATGAAGCTTGAAAAGATGAGGCACTTTTCCTCATTTCTGCTTTTCTTCTTCCTTGTGATCACATAAAGTATACGTGAAGTGTGTATGTGTGTGTTGAGATCAAGCAGGCATTAATTGCTTAAATGTTAGTTAAGAATCGTGACCCAGGACTGGAGAGCTACCTCAGTCAGTAAAGTGGTTGATGATTCCCAGAAGCCATGTCAAAAGCCAGGAGCAAGTGCCGTGCACCTGTCTTTCTAGTGCTGGGGATGCCGAGGCAGGCAGAATTCTGGGGCTCTTGACAAGCTCCTTTTACTCAATCAATGACCTCTAAGTTCAGTAAAAAACTCTGTCTCAAAAAATGAGATGGGGTGGGATAGAAAACACTGTCCATCTCTGGCCTTGTGCACACCCTCACCCCCCCCCCCCAGAATTGTGATTTGTGACCTGCAAAGTCCTGGCCGCCCCTGCTGGGCTGTCTTTTGTGCAGGTGGGCTTCTATGACAGTTCTACCCAAGGTGCATGTTAGGGTTTGCTGGAAGCCGCTGACGCTTGGTCTGACCTACTCTGGTCCTCCCAGTGAGGTGGCTCACAGGAAGGGCAGACAAGGCATGTTCATTTCCTGTCTGCTGCGAGAAATTGCCTCAGATTTGGAGCTTAAAATGGCGTAAATAGCACCATGGGGATGTGTAGGTCACAGGTCTGATGAACATTATGAGCTGAAATCCGGGTGTGAGGAAAGAAGGTCTCTTTCTGGAGGCTGTGGGACCAATTTATTTCTCAATCATCTTCAGCTTCCAAGGGCTGCCTATCTGCCTCAAGTCATGACCCTGCTGAGGCCTTCATATTTGTGCCCCTCCCAATTCGTATATGGAAACCTGGTACCCAATGCGGTGGAGTTAACAAGTTATGAGTATGCTATGAGTGCTCCCTATCATGAATGAGATCGTGACCTTATAAAGAGTCTCCAGAGAACAGCTCTGTCCCTTCCACTAAGATAAATGTGGCATGAAGCCACCATCTCTCAAGGGGCTACAAGTCCTTTAGACTCTCCAGAGTCCAGAATAGTAAGCAACAGATTTCTGTTGTCTACAAATCCCCTGGTCTAAGGTATCTTGTTACACAGACAAAAACCTTCCTTCTTCTGTCTTTAAAGCTGGCAAAGTGGCATCTCTCTGGTCACAGCTCTTTGCCAACTACAATCTGCAAGCTGTGTGTGTGTGTGTGTGTGTGTGTGTGTGTGTGTGTGTGTGTATTTGTGCATGTATGTGTGCACATGTGTATATGTGTGTATATATGTGCATGTGTATATGTGTATGCATATGTGTGTATATGTGCATATGTGTGTGTACATATGTATGTGTGTGAGTGTGGTGTTTATGTGGGGGCATGTGTATGTGTTTTTGTGTGTTGCACATGGATATGTTTCATCATGTGCTTGGAGGCCAGGGTCAACCTTGTGTGTGGTTCTTCATGAGCCATCACTTTGTCCTTTTTGTGGCTGGCTAGTCAGTGAGCCCAGAGATCTGCTGGTGTTGATCTCCCCACCGATGGGATTCCAAGTGCATATTGCCTTGCCCAGCATTTTTATATATGGGTTCTGGAGCTCAAATCCAGCTCCTCAGATTTGCATGGCAAAGCACTTTATTGAATGATCCCTCTCCCCAGCCCTGGAATCAGCAATGTTTCTTTACTTCCGAGGCATCATGCAATTAGATTTGGCTCACTGGGATAAACCAGTATATCATACCTATCTCAAGGTCATTAATCTTAATTACATTTGAAAAGTCTCTTCTGTTTGTCCCCAGTTCCGTTGGGTGGGGTGAGACATCTTCATAAGAACATTTTTTTTGCCCCAAAGGGTCATGTACATTTCCAATAACCCCTCTAGTGGGGATACAGGAGGCTACTCCCCTTTCTTCTTAGGGCCCCCCTGCCTCCATCTATCCCAGTGAAGCGCACTTCACTGTGTATAAAATCTCAGTGTGGAGCTCAGCAGAAAGGACTTCTCCACATTCCCTAAACAGATACCGCAGCAGAGTTGCATTTGAATATGTTGAAACTAAGACGTTTTAGACTCCTATGAAATCAAGTTCTTGTTAGCGGCAGACAAGTTTCTGATTGAAATGGTCCAGAGGGCGTGTCCCCCAGCACGCGCTGCTTCCTCATCTCTCTTGGTGGAGAGCGCAGATCCTGGAGGAGAAATGGATTTATTTTATGGTGGATTCGCAGCCACAGAAATTGCTTCATGCAAATGAAGCTAGGCAGTGTGACTTCATGAATAAGAAATGAGCTGATGCCTCTTCTCCCCACAGGCAATGTCGCACACTGGGAAATTAATTGTGGCATGCTTTGGGTGGCCCTGGCTGCTCTATGTAGGGATTCAGCAGACGAGAGTGATGATTTCCTTCACCAAATTGGATAGGAGGCATTTATGTCCTTTTCAGCTTTACTGTGTATTATAAGTGACCCATGGGTGGCTCTCCACTCTCCGAGGAGCTTATGGGACCTTTTCAGACTTAAGAGTTCATGGCAGAAGCCACATGTAACACTGAGCCTCACATTGAAGCCAGAGCCTTAGGACCCAAAATGCCTAGGTTCAAATCCCTGTGTTTCTCTTCTCTAGCTGTATGGCTTTGGGAATATTCTTACTAAGTTTTCCTACTTATAAATTAGATACTATTATAGCAGCTACTTTGTTGGGTTGTTAAGAGGATTGAATCTAGCCATGGAGCACTTAGAATAGAGTCTAAGAGCTCTTCTGGCCCCAGGCAATGGCTGGAAGGGCCAGATCATGTCACTGAAGTTAGAATGGAAATTAATAGGGCTAGAAAGCAAGCTCAGCTGATAATTTGTCTACCATGCACAAAGCCCCGGGTTCCATCCTCAGCACTGGGTATAGTGATGTATGTCTGTAATCCCAGTACTCATGAGATGGAGGCAGGAGGACCAGGAATTTAGGGTCATCCTCAGCTACATAGTAAATACAAGGCATCCTGGGCTACATGAAACCCCATGCCACCCCCTGAAAATAATTAAGATTAATAGCTCTCTCTGCTGATGGTTACAAGTTTTCTTAAGTGTTGAAAAAAAAAAAACTAAACTAAGTTGTGGATCCCAGACGCACTGCTCAGCTGTCTGGACAAGTTATTTCCTTTGTTTTAATGATTTCCTTGTCTGTTGCAAGTGGTGACAATTGCTTAATAGCAATTTTATTACATAAGAAGGAGGCACCCTACCCTAAGATATTTATTGCTTAAAATAACCACCATTTGAGAGTTAGCTTAGCAATGTCTACTGCTCTTGCAGAGGACCTGGGTTCCATTCTCAGTACCCGCACTGAGCAGTTTACAATTGAAACCCCAGCTCTAGGGAATCTGTCACCCTCTTCTGGCTTTTTTTAGGGGGTGTAGTAAACTTTATTGATGGTATTCAAGAGAGTAGGGCTCTCTAAGCCCCTCCTGTTATTCTGGGGGTCTGGGATGGAAACTATGAGGGAGATGCTCAGTGTTGGGGGCTGAGATGGGACAGGAACTGCTCAGCAGCTGAGGGCCTCTCTCTTGCTGTCCTTGCTTGGGTGGGTGGTCCAGGGCAGGCTTCTTACTCCTTGGAGGCCACGGAGGCCATGAGGTCCACCACACTGTTACTGTAGCTGTATTCACTGTCATACCAGGAAATGAGCTTCACAAAGTTGTCATTGAGAGCAATGCCAGCCCCAGCATCAAAGGTGGAAGAGTGGGTATCCCTGTTAAAGTCGCAGGGGACAACCTGGTCCTCAGTGTAGCCCAGGATGCCCTTTAGTGGGCCCTCCGATGACTGCTTCACCACCTTCTTGATGTCATCCTACTTGGCAGGTTTCTGCAGACGGCATGTCAGATCCATGACAGACACATTGGAGGTGGGAACACGGAAGGCCATGCCCGTGAGCTTCCCGTTTAGCCCTGGGATGACCTTGCCCAGTCTTGGCAGCATCGGTGGATGCAGGGATGATGTTCTGGGCAGCCCATGGCCATCACACCACAGGTTCCCAGAGGGGCCATGCTTCTGGGTGGCAGTGATGGCACGGAAGTGGTCATGAGTCCTTCCACAATGCCAAAGTTGTCATGGATGACCTTGGCCAGAGGGGTTAAGCAGTTGGTGGTGCAGGAAGCATTGCTGACAATCTTGAGTGAATTGTGGTACTTCTCATGGTTCACACCCATCACAAACATGGAGACATCAGCAGAAGGGGCAAAGATGATGACCCTTTTGGCCCCACTCTTCAAGTAGGCTCCAGCCTTCTCCATGGTGGTGAAGACACCAGTAGACTCCACAGCATACTCAGCAACAGCATCACCCCATTTGATGTTGGTGGGATCTCCCTCCTGGAAGATGGTGATGGCCTTCCTGTTGATGATAAGCTTCCTGTTCTCAGCCTTGACTATACCGTTGAACTTGCCATGGATAGAGTCATCCTGGAACATGCAGACCATGTAGTTGAGGTCAATGAAGGGATCATTGATGGCAACAATTTCAATTTTGCCAGACTGGAAGGCAGACCTGGTAACAAGGAGTTCAATTGTGCCAAATCTGTTCACTCCAACCTTCACCACCGTGTCTCAGGAACGAGGCTGACACTGCATGAAAATATGTGGCTGTCTCTGGGACAGGGAGGAGCAGAGAGCCCCTCTTCTGGCTTCTGTGGACACATGCACTCCCATGCACATGCTCATACCACATGTACATGATTTAAATATATGTATGTGTATATATATCCCCTACTTTATTTATTTATTTGTTTGTTTGTTTGTTTGTTTGTTCATTTTTGGGTTTTCAAGACAGGTTTTCTCTGTGTAGCGGTCCTGACTGTCCTGGAACTCGCTTCATAGACCATTATGTTTTATTATAACTCTCAACCTTGTATGTCAGAATCTCAAGCTCAAGCAAGGCTCAGCAGAATGAATCATAGGTATTGCCTAAGGTCAGTCATGGAGTTCAACTGGTGGTGAGTTCTGGGTTTATTCATATGTAACTCTCCTTGTCTCCTGATGGTGACATGTAAGAGCTGTCAAGGGTTCAATTCTGTTACATAATAGAAACATGGAGCTTACCTGCCAAAGGTTCCAAGCTGTAGAAGAGCAATAAACCAAATGCTCCTTCAAGACAGCTATAGAAAGACGGAATCCTGCCCTTGTAAAGAAGCTAGCTTCCCTTCTAATCATATTCACATCCCAGAGGAATCACACCTTTTTGGAAGGGTCCAAAGTGAATGGCTGATCTATGCCATCTGTAGGTTATCCTTGAAGGATAAGACTTCTTGAAGTTTTGATTTCTGGGGCAGACCTTTTATATTTTATTTTCTTTACACAAGATCTGGGAAGGAGGAGTGAATAGCAGAGCTTTGTAACCAACCAACATGGTGTGGAGCTGAGGGGAAGCCCATCTTTACCATAGTCCTTCCCTCTACGTGAAAGAAGGGGGAAGCAAACCAACCTTTCAGCAACTACTCAGTGTGGAGTCAACGAAGCATCTTGTGCACATGGTCTCATTAAACCCCATGCCTGCCTTGAGAGATGCATTACTTAAATTTCTTAAATAGGACCCTAAGGTTTGAAAGGGTTAAGCTTCTTGCCCTAGTCTGTAGATCAAACATGGCAAAGTTCAGGGTTTGTATCCATGTCTGTCTAGTCTCAAAACCCAGCCTCTGACTGGCCCCCATTCTAGCTCCCCTGGTGGGCATACACTAGGCAAGCTGGGCCTCCTTTGGTTGCAGTTGACTAAAGCATATTAGAACAGGCTAGGCAACCGGGGACATTCTATGGAAGGATACTGGGTTAGCAGATAGAGGAACTAAACCTCAGCTGGGCAGAACAGTCCCTGAGCTTGGGGACAGAAAGCAGACACCATGTTGCTTTCACAGTGTAAAAGCTTTCAGTCTTGGGTCTTCAGACTCCTCCTATTTACCCCTGTCTTTGTGGTGATAGGCCTTTTTTCATGCTGAAAATATCTTTATCCACTTAACAGAAATCATGGCATTGCCCACTCCCAATATTTCTTACTTAGCCATGCATAAATTGGGGTGGGGGCAGGGAAGCAGGATGTCATAGAGAGTGACGGGTGTGAGCCAAGCACAGGAACAGCCTGGACTTAGGAAACAACATCAGTTCCAGTAGAGTGCAGAGCTGGGGCCTAGCAGCCATTTAACACAGAGCAGCCACTGTCTACAGGGAGAGCCTACGCTTGATTCTGGTGACATTGGCATAGCTACATTTCTTAGGGGATGTCTTAGCAACTTCTCACTTGACTGCAACAAAATATCTGACAAAAGGAATTTAAGGAAGAAAGAGTGTATTTTGTCTTGGGATCTCAGAAGGGATACAGTCCACCATGGCAGAGGAGACACAGTAGCAGACACCAGATCATCCTGTATCAGTAATCAGCAGGCAGGAAGTTGGATTGGTCTGTAGATCCTCAAGTCCCTTCTTCCAGCAAGGCTCCACCTCTTAGAGGTTTCACAATCTTCCAAAACAGTACCACCAGCTGGGGACCAAGTATTAGAATGTGTGAAGCTGTGGGAGACCACAATTGGGAAAGAGCATTGAATTTTGAACTGGAGTATTGGGTGACTTAGCAGTGCTCTGAGGGAGAAGAGAAGGAAAGGTGATGTGGCCTAGGAAGCAGAGGCATACATATCCCTTCACTGCCCTCTTCTCACTCAGGACTGGGCATGAATTGTGGGGCTCACTTCAAGGTGGACATGCAAAGCCCCTTGTTCAAATATCATTAACAATTTCAAGATGGCGCCAGTGAGAACTAAATTCAGCCTTTTGTAGCACAAGGCCCAGGTGATCGTTGACACAGGTCATGTGACTGCAAGGCCAGCCTGGCTCCTCACTGGCACACTGACGGAGAGAAGCAGATGGGGCCAGTGTGGGATATTCTCTCTGGCGTGAACTCTCCCTCACTGGACCCAGCTCACTGAGTTCTTTGACACATCTTTGAACCCCAGCAGCTCATCATCAGGAAGTCTATGGGTGTGTAATATTGCAGTTAAGTGTACCTATCGAGCTTGTGTGTATATATAAATGTTTCCCGTTGACTGGAGTCTGTAGTTACTGGAGTGTTGCCATGGAGATTGGCAGGGCCAGCTGTTGTCTCATTTTCCCCCAAAGAATTGTATGCTAATGAAGGTCCCCTGGAGAGTTCTCCAGGGGCAAGATGAGCTACTGAAAAATCTGCAAACCAACCACAGGTAGTGGATGCCAAGCTCATGTTTGTCATTAATAACATGGTTTTAGGGGATTTTGCTGAGAAGTGGATAATTGGGGATAGGAATCTAGAAGTAGGCTCCTTCGAAAGAGAAAGACTGAATCCTCACTCAAACACTGAAGAGCCATGTTGTTAAATTTTTGAGAGCCTGTTTCCTCATTTAAAAAAATGAGGATTGCTACCTCAGATTCATGGGAGCTTAGACATAAAGTGTGTGGAAAGCTTGGCTGAGTTTCTGGATCAGGCGTGTGGGTATGACAGAGTCATAAAAATACTGCTGATATTAAAGACATAAGCACCATTAAGCTCCCAGGCTTCACCCAGGGCCCTACATGTATGTGCATTGGGCCATCTAATCCTTAGACCAACCCACCAGTGAGGAAACTGTTGTCCTCATTTTATAAACAGGACACAGAGTTCAAGAGAGTTGCCTGAGGTCACCCAGCTAAGAGAGGACAATGTCTAGATTAGATTCCGAATCAGGCAACCTGTCTCTGGAGCTCATAACTGTCATGCCCAGAGCTCCTGAGAGGAAGATTAGCAGTGATGCAGAGCCCAAGAGACACAGCCTACTAGACTTCCCAATGGCTCTGGAAGCTCCATCCACAATGAAACAACCAACAGATTCCCCCTGCCAGAGCACTGGGGCAAGCTGGAGGGGCAGGAGTTTTATTTAACAGGCAATACGGATGGGGCTGTTCAAAGGCCAGAGGTCTCATTAAAGCCCATCCCACGGACTCCCCTGAAGTTGCAGTAACTTCTACCTTCATCGATCTGTGGACTGGAATCAGGATCTGTAAACATAGCTTGGGATTAGGGTCTGTATGTCTAGCCTGACTCATTTACTACTTACTGCAATGGTCCCCCCCCCCCCCCCCCCCCGGGCTCTGGGACCACTTACCTTGTCCTCCTGTGAACTAAACAGCTGCAACACATAGGTGCAAAAGCACAATACCAACCCCTTTGACTTCTCATTAATCCTATCTCATTCCTCAAATACGGCAAGCAGCTTGTCCTCGCAGCCTTTGCAAATGGCACCCTTCTGCCCGGGTTGCAAGTCTGCATCCTCACTCTGAGCTCCATGCATCACTGGCCAAATTCTCGATCCTTCTGAGTATAAATGCTCCTCTTTCAGGGAAATCATCCTGCCCACCCCATCCTGGGGGTTAAGTCTGCCTGTTATCAACTCCTATGGACACCTGTCTGCTGGGCTTTAAATGAACTGGTTGTGAACATAGTGAATGTTTTATTCACTCTTGCGTCATCGATGCCTCAATGGCTGGCTAAATTTGTTGAACAAATGAATGAGAAAGGACCTACTCAGCCCCAGCCTGTGCGCTGGGGAGCCCAGGCCCTCTGTGGCCATCCCAGCTTCTTCAGTGTTTGGTAGGGAGCTGTGGTCCCACTAAGTGTTCAGGAGAGCACCAACAAAACAAAAGGATTGCCTGTTGTGGGAAGGATGCAGGGATAGGGTGACTAAACAGTTGGAGTGTCTCAGGCCTAGGATCTCACACGAAGTTCTCAGTAAATGGCCACTGGGAACATTTGACAATGGAGAAAAACAAGAGTCAGGGTGGAGAGAGGTGCAGGTGCCTGTTCGTTACCTCGGGTATCCACGTCTGCTCTGCCAGTGGGAGTGGGGCAAGTGGTTCAGACAACCTTGAGGTCTCTTCCAACTTGGTCATCCTCCTCTTGAGATTTGGACTCCTGTTCATTTGCGCATGTGCGTGCCTGCCTGCCAGTGCTCAGAATCCCCTTGGACGGGAACTATATCATTAGCTGAGGCTGCAGTCTCAAGCTCCGAGACCAAGTACCTGCCCCTGGGTACTGTAAATATCAAGGAGTTTGGGCTCCAAGGTCCTGTCCCACGCACCTGGGGGAGGCTGCACCATCTTGTTCAGCCGCTGTGCCATTCCACAGAAAAGGTTAGGAGGGAACTGGAGGCAAACGTACCTTCTTGGTGGCTGAGCCAGGCTGTCTTCCCAGGGCTGGTTGGGGTATTTATTCAACTCACTATCAGCAGATGCTTTTCCAAGGCAGAGGCAGGGGCTGTGATAAATGATAACACAGTCAGCAGCCACAGGCGAGATGGGAGATAATCGGCAGGCCCACCTCCCTTTGCTGCCTCTCTGTATTTCATCTGTGATTCCCCCGAAGCCTCGGCGTCACTGCGCCTAAAACTCAAAGGCAGAAATGGAATTTCATTCCAGGCACCAGGCAATGGGGTCACTGACATTTGCTGGGATTGCTTTAATCTTGCCTGAAACATCCAACAAGAAAGAAATGTGGTAAGCTAGGTCTTGCAGGCAGATACCCTGGGGAATGGGTCCCTGGTCTTTCCTCATGCTGGGTCTCACCCTTCTCCCGAACATTTGCATTCTACAGGAGGAGCTACACCAGAATGATTTCACATTTTCAAAAAACTTTTTTTTTGGGAGGGGGAGTGCTGCTCTGGGAATGGATCCCAGGGCTTCATGTGCTTTAGGCAAGCATCCTACTTCTGAGCTGTGTCCCGGCTCTCAAGGCTTTAACTTCTGCGGTTGCAATCTGTTGGAGGGAAATGGAAAGCAGGAGGCTAGTTTGTATGTCAGAGAAATAACAGAATGGGGAGCAGGCAAGGAGAGAAAGCAAGAGCAAGATAGCCAGCCATGTTGGTGATCAGGAAGGTTCCAGGAAAACTGCTCAGGGATGGCAGGGGTAGCTCTATGGATCTATGTGTCTCCACTGCTCAGGGATGGCAAGGTGGCTCTATGGTTCTGTGTCTCCACTGCTCAGGGATGGCAGGGGTGGCTCTATGGTTATGTTCCCCACTGCTCAGGGATGGCAGGGTGGTTCTATGGATCTATGTGTCTCCATGGCTCAGGGATAGCAGGGTGGCTCTGTGTATGGTTATGTTCCCCACTGCTCAGGGATGGCAGGCTGGCTCTATGGTTATGTCCAAGCATGAACTCATTTTTCCTCAGCTACACCTTGAACTTGACATTATTTTATGCCTATTTTAAGCATGGGGAAACTGAGGCACAGAGAGGTGTTTGTGCCTGACAGACACCAGTGCTTTTCAGAGAGTCTTTGCACCCCTCTCTGACAACAGTCAATAATATTTTTAAGGCCACAATGGTATACACACCTATAATTCTAACACGGGAGATGGTAGCAGGAAAACCAAAAGTTCAAGGTCATACTCAACCACACAATGAATTTGAAGCCAGCTTGGAGTCCATGTGACCCTGTCTCAAAGTAACAATGATGACATCACTAAGATTTCCTCACAGTAGCTGAAGCATCAATGTTCGTCCAGTATGTGACTCACGGTGCCATCAACTGTTTTCATCATAAATTGATCAGAGAAAGAGACTGATGAACAGGAGGGTTGACTCTGTTAGTGGTGGCCTAACAGAGCCAGCCCGTCACTGAGGACCATCTCCACCCACTAGTTATCAAGTGACAATCCAGGTACCTCAGGGTACATCACGTGGCAGTGAGACACTCTAGATGGCATCGTGCCCAGCCCAGGGTCGATTGGTTTGCTATTTGGTCAGGGACTGTGGGGAGGGACAATGTCCCTCTGGAGATTTATGGTGGTGTCCCTTCAGCTCTGGAGCACCCATGGCAAGATGCTGAGCTAGAGCTGAGCAGAGGGAGGGCTTCAGGTTAGTGCGGTAGGAAGAGGAGCTTTTCCCTGTTTGATAGACTCAAAAGAGCTAGGGTTCTAAGGCGTTAGCCACACGTGGCTGTGTGCTGGCAGTGGGTTCACACGTCTCCCTCGACTGAACCCCATGCAAGGCAAGGAGGAGGACTTCCTGGAGGGATCTTAGTTTGTAGCTGAGAAACAGCTCCACAAGGGTTTAGACACTTGCGGAGGTCCCACAGCAAGGAATCGGCAAAGCCACCCTGGCCTCCATGCCTGTGGATTCTGTTGGTCTAGGGTTTTCAATAGAGAGTGACCAGGAGACTCGGAGAGAAATCAGATTGGTGCAGATGAGGAGGCAGCAGCACTATAGACCTGCGTCCTCATCCAGCTGCCCAGGCATCCCAGCTGCTCCACGGCCCCCAAGGACAGATGCCGAAACCAGACTCTGGGAGTGCTATGGAAGTCCAGCAGGCCGGCCTGTGGAAACAGAAATATGGCAAGGTGCCTGGAGTTGGGGAGCAGAGAGGAGTATAGGCCTGCGAGTGCTCAGGGTATAGATTTGGGGAAGAGTGGGTAATAAATATATTCTAAAATTGATCATGGCCATGGCTACAGACCTCTGAAAATAAAAATAACATTGAATCATATACCTTACATAGAACTGCCTGAGAATTATGCAACATAAAGCTGATAATATAGTTTTTAATGCAAGGTGGTCCTGGGAGGACCGCTGGCTGAGCAGGAAGAGCCTGGCTCTGCAGCTTCCCAGTCAACAAAGCCTTCGAAAGTCAATGCTGTTTCCTTCTCAACAGGGTGGCTGCTGTTCCTTGCCAGGTTCTGTCTCCCGTTCTGTGCAGGTCTGGCATGTGGCACTGGAGGGAAACTCTATCACCAGGGCACCACTGCCCTCTGTCACTTAGCTCTGGGCTTCTTGACGGTGACTCCACTGGTCCTCCTCACCACCATAGATCCTCTGGAGCTGTACAATCCCTCCCTAACCTCGAGCCCTGCCATCTGGCCAGATACCAGCCTTTTGATTCTGACCCAGGGTGCTTTGCACATTAAGCCCAGACTGAAAAACAAAATCTGGTCCAAAGACCACTTGCCAAGTAGGAATGGACGTAGCCAGTAACAACATATTCTGGAGTCTGTGGCCAGAACTGTGCACACCACCCTCTGGGGTCTCTGCCTAATGCCTTTTGTACCCCAGCCCGGTCAATAACGTTGTATCACCTGGGCAGATTCCAAAGGAAATAGACAAACTGTTTGCCTCTCCATCGGCAAGCCACTCTGCTCCCTGGAGAGCTCTGTCCCCACAAGGTTCTACTGGGAGCCTGGGGCGCCCTTCCCAAGGGATGGAGAGGGGAAAGTGCCCTGTCTGCCAAGAGGAGGCTGTGGGCTCCATGGGAAACAGCCTGCTCTGATGCTAGTTGTTAGTGGAACCAAGGCTGTCAGCTTCCTCCCAAAGTGGGGAGACAGCCTGAGAATGAGGCTGGAATGTGCTGTCCCCTGGGCAAGGGGGTACAGTTGGAGCTACAGAGGTGCCTGCTCTGAGCAGCCCAGTGCCAGAGCAGAGAGGGGAGAAAGGGTGAGACTTGGTTTGGGGAGCCAAGGGGAAGGGAAGGCATGCCGGCCTGCGGGAGGCTGAAATCACTGCCTATCCTCACATTTTACTTTAGGAAGCCTGGCTAGTTCCAATGGGGCAATGCAGCTCCTCTGAATTGATAGACAGCTCGGAGGTAGGTGGAAGCCACGCCTGTGTTTCTCCCTTTGCCAGGAAATGAAACACAAAGTCTGCTAGTCATGCCTAGGCTTCCTGGTTCTCCATGCTGAAGATCATTATCCAGTTGTGTGCCTTGGGACCAATGTCCCAAGTCCACACAGTCCTTTATTAGCTGCCACCAAGCTTCTGCCACACTGAGGAGCTCGGTAGCTAGATACAGGTGCCGCAACCCCAGGACAGTGGGACCCACAATAAGTGGAAAAGCCTGGCGTCCATGAGAAGAGAAAGAGTCCCTTCACTTGCCTTGTAACAGGTGACGGGTTTGCTTGAAAACCCAAAGGAGCGCAGAAAGGACCATGAAGAGTTCCACTCACACAGCCACCTGGGTGGGGACCAAAGAGGCGAAGGGTGGGCCATGTGATTTCTGAGGGTGCTCCTACAGACGGCGAATGACAAGTGTGCTAACCACGTGCTTTTATAGGGAAGGTGAGACTCGGTTCTGCCGTGGCAAACAACACGGCTGTCACTGTCACCGACTTCCCCCGTGACTTTCGCACCTCCTTCCACTCTGTCATGTCGTCCGTGGTGTCGTGTCAGAAGGAGTGCTATTCTCACAGAGGAGGCTGAGATCAGAGAGGGTCTTAGAGCCCGAGAAGTGTGTGACAGCTGGAATCATGTCAGGGTGGCTATTTATGTGGAGCGCTTGTGCCCCTAGGGAAGGCCTGCTGGTTGCCCGGTCCCAGAGTGGTGGCACCCTGGGTGGCAGCCGTGCTGGTCTCATTGTCTCCTCCCCCATAGGGTCTCCACAGACAGGACAAGCTGGTGCTCCAGCTCTGGGAGCAGCAGGGGGGCCCTGTGACTAAAGGCAGTCTGGATACGTGGTCTAGATGCCCCTTGTCCGATTTGCATATGACTTGGTAGGTCGGGGTTTATGTTTGCTCACCAATTAATGTGGGTTAATCGAGTGTCCCAAGAGATATATCGAGGTCCCAATCCCTGCTGCTTCAGGCTAGACCTCACCCGGGTACAGGGGTATCGCAACTGTCATCTTTCCACAAGACAGCCAGCCCTGCTTTTAGCCACCTAGCATGGGGCACCTCATTGACACACATCTCAGGAGTGAACACAAGCCTCTTCCTAATCTCAGCTTGGCCTGTATTTTTCCTGAAAGCACTGTGACCTAGCACAGGGGTCTAGACTCTGTTGGGCCCGGCTCTACACTAGTCAGGGTTGAGTTTACCTTCAGAGGGCCTGGAGCAAGAAACCGCTCATTTCTCCATTTTCAGGTGCGCCATGGGACCTCAGCAGGAGAGCAACACACTTCATCTATAGTGTAACCAACGTTTTCTCATGCGACCCTCTCAACAGCTGATAGTTCTTTGCTGCCCCTTCCCGCTGGACTTAGTTTTTCAGGCATCGTAAAGATGAACTGCCACCTCGGATCTGCCACATACATCCTCAGGAGGCCCTAAGCAGTGCCATCCCACCAAGAAGCTGGCAGTATGGCCAGAGGGTACCTCCCCTGTGACTGAGGGGCGCCACTCACTCCCTTTGGTCTTTGTGAGTTTGTGTTGGCCACATGGCTGCAGAGCATGCTTCCTCTCTCAGTTCTGCACATACCATGTTACACGGACTCAAAGAGCAAGAAGGGTTCTGCGTAGCAGGCCGGGCTACCAGGCAAACACCCATCTCCCGGGCTGGTCCTCTGCACAAACCTGATCCAGGTTTGGGGGAAACCTCTTGCCTCCAGGAGCTATCCCTCCTGTGAGGGAGCGCTTTGAGGACAGATTACAAGGGCCTCTAGCACGCGCTTCTTCATTCATTCAGCCATTCCAGTTCCACGCCTGTGCACAGTTAGCGTCCTGTAGCATTGCAACCCATGCTGGGTGTTGAGGATGCACGGGAAGTGAAAAGCAAACACTCCTGTTCTCCCAGGGCTGAGAGAACTCAGGCAGACTGCCAGGGAAGCCAGGCAAGGAGTAACACCGAGGGCAATAAGCGCTCTGAGAGGGGATAGACAGTTGTTAGGGGCCCTGGGCAAGCTTGCAGAATGCAAGCTCACACACACGCCCGGACGTGTTGCACACAGGCTCACCCTAAGCCTTGGGAGGGAGACCTGCTGTCACCCCCACGTGGCTGAGCCCAGAAGGAAGAGCAACCTCCCCCCAGGACCTGCAAGGCTCTCACTATATCCAAGCCTACCCCTACCTGCTGCCCCTACCACTCAAGTACTAGGAACTCACAGCAGCCGGGGACCTGTCTCAGCTCTACCTCCTCACACCCCCTGCCCAGCTGCTCTGACACGCTCACCATTCTCCCGCTCTCCAGCCAGTCACTCCAGGTGGATGACTTCACCTCTGTGGTTCAGGGCTGATCTTGAGATGCTTCTCTGACAAGTCCCTTTCTGATTAAACCCCATGACTCTGGTCTGTGTTGGAGCTGTGTACACCAGTACACCCCTTACACGTGGTCCATCTCACAGTGGTGTGAGTCTGTCGATGTCTGTGGTTGTGACAGAGGCCCCTCCCCTCAGTTGAGCATTTCCTTTGAAGCTATAATTAGTCTTGTAAGTCATTCATTTGTTGGTTCTTTCAACAAACATTTAGTGATTTAACATTCCTCTCCTAATAAATGGAGCATCTGATGAAATCAGAAGTCACGCCTGACTTACCCACCTGTGCATTATTTTGCAGGAAACAGGAGAATCAGTACTGTTTTAACCAACATAATGATAGTGCCACCCCACCCCAAACTAACATGTTCAGACTGGCACTCCCAACCTTTGCGAGGTGATGAGGCGGTGAAAAGGGACTCTGTAGAGTTCTTCTGTTTCCCAACTGTCTCGTGGGAATTCAGTGGAGAAGGCTGTCTCCAAGCCAGAAGAAACCAGGCCCAGAACCTTGCCCATGCCAATGCCCCACTCTTCAGCCTCTAGGATTGTGGGAATAATTCCAGCATCCAGGAGAGAGTCCTCTGGCTGTTCCTGTCCTGTAGGTCATCAGCCCAGCACACTCATACCCTACTGCCCACCCCAACCCCCAACCACCACCATCTCATATTAGCAGACCTGGTCCTGGGGCTGGAGTTTGTAAGCTCAGAAATGACCAGGCCAAGAAAAAAAAAAAATGTTGTGGAGCAGATGGCCCCATGGAGGAATAAGTTAGCTGTGTGGGTACCAGAGGGCTGATGAGTCCACAGGCACTCAGGTACCTCTCAGGGTAGACACTGGGTCCCCTTCAGGAATGCTGAGGCTAGAGTAACTTACACATTGGATCGTTCAGCTGTAGCACAAGCCTGCCAATGAGAGCTGTATTTATTTTGAGCTACATAAAGCACATTTGATTAATTGAGCAGGAGGGAACCTGGCTGAGACCTTCTCTACTCCTCTCTTTGGGCCCGAGGACCTATTATTTTTGCTGCACTGAAGAGCAACAGAAGCTTGGCTCTCCTCTGTGATCCTCCAGGCTTTAGGGATGCTGCAAGCACCAGGCTGCCCCTGTGTGATGTGCTCTTATGCAAGCGGGCACTGACATTTTAGCAGACTATAGCTGAGGGCACCCCCCGCTCCTTTTCAGGGGCATCTTTCTAACTGCGGATGGATTTTAAAGTGCTGCTGCCATCTCACGAAGTGTCCAAAGGCCTCTGGTGCAGAAGGGAAGGAGTCCCACCAGCATGACCCGATCCTGCGCCTCTGGGCTAGCCACTCCATCTGCGCTTTCTACTCCATGCTACCTCCAGAGCTTCAGTGTCCCCCCCTTCTCTCCATCCCCGCCCTTCAGGGCACCTCCCCTATTTCACTCTTCTCTATAGACCATGTCGGGTTCCTATAGACCACATAGGGCATGAGCTTGCCAATAATATCGAGTCCAGAGGGATCTCAGGAAAGCAGAACAGGGAAATGCCTGCTCCCCAGCGGGCCCAGGGGCGTGTCTCCAGGTGCTCTGGGTACCAGGTGCTTGGCTCGTTCGTGTCCCAAGCTGATGCTGGCAGGAGACAGAGGTGTGGGCCTCTGGGGAGCAGGGCCTGCTGCTGCTGCTGTCTCATTAATCATCTGCTAATTGTGGCAAATGGGATTTTACAGCTCCCCAGGCCCTCACTGTGAGCTACTCTGCACCTCAGAAGATGGGGTTGCAGGCCAGCCTTGGGGTCCCTTCAAGACCTGCCTGGCTGGTATATCAGGCCCTCTATGTGACTCGGGGTACCACAGCCATCCGGTTGGTGGAGGGAAGGAAATCTGGAATCTACACTGAGCCTTTCTTCCTCCATTCCCTAGTAACACCCTCAGTGAGTCAATCACACTGGGTGTCAGGGAGCCCATGGGCCAAAAGGATGACTTAGTCACTTAAGCGACCCTCTGAGTGGCACATGCTTCCTTCTGGAGGTTGGGTTCCCAGGGCACAGCCCAGGTCATCCAACTCCATAGGCCAAGGTCCTAAATCTATTGAAAAGAAGGCTCTGGCTCACTAGCTATATATAGCCATTTGGTCTCAGGGTCTCTACTTCCTCACCTGCAATGTTTGAGAATAGTAATTACCTCTCTAGGGAATAGAACAATGAAATTAAACGGCAGCATCTAAGTGCTTCTGGTAGAGCATGCTTCTCAGCACCCATCCTAAGGGCTCCCTCACGTGTCTACCTCTTGTCCACCCTTGCTTTTTATGTGCTGGTGGGCACAGCTCTACAGTAATGAGCAGTGCTTAAAGCAATGAGTGCTTGATGATGTCTGGGTTCCACACTTTACATCTCTGCTGTCTGCTGCACCCTGCAGGCAGGCCCTCCAGAGCAAGCAGGAGCAGGGACCCGGGACGGGAGTACCCTATTTCAAGGTGCCCTAGCAAAGACACAAACCTGGAGCTGTTCTGCTTGGCTTTGCGCCTCAGGGGTCGGCTCAAGCCTTCCTTTCTCTGTGTCGACCACCATCTGGACACTTTTGCAGCTCCCTCTCTCTCTGTCCCCTCTCTCACCCCTGCTATGTGACGCAGACTGGGGCAGGGATAAAGCTGAGGTTCCTGTGTTCATGCTGTAGCCTCCTCACTGAGTGGCTTGGATAGCCATGTGCCCCTCGTGGGACCCCAGGTCCCTGGTCTGGCGAGTGAGGCCTTCCTCACAGAGCAGCCATGAGAGAAGGGAGGAGCTTGAGAGTATGCTGGGATGTGGGAACACGCAGAAGGACAGTGCCATTCAGGCACAGCCACATAGCAGCCTACAGATGGCAGGAAGGTACGAGGCTATTGGTAAAGCCATAGCAGATCCTCACAAAGGTTTGTGTCTCGCCCTGTAGTCTCCACACCCACGCCTCATCCTGGCAATAAAGGGAAGACCGGCTCAGAATGCTTCTGTTTCTGTGGTTAAAGGAGCGTGGCTTCCAGGGGCTTCTAATTGGCTGATGAATGATGGAGAGGATGCAGCTTCCAACCTCACGAAGTTGACAGGGTTCATCAGGAAGGGGGCCAGCCACAGCAGTAACTCCAGCATCTTGCCTTCCACACAGCTGGGAGGGGCACCCCTAGCTGCCCTGGCTCTGGCAGGAGCCCCTGAGGCCCTCAGCTTCCTGTGGTGCAATCCTAGCCTCTGACAAACCACTGTCATCCCCTTGGCATCCGTGACCATCATTTGCAGGCACTGAAAATATCTGCCATTTCTTCAAGGAAATTTCCCTGAATAGGAGAAAAATCATGAAATGTCTGAAGAGGGAGTTACATGTTTGTTTGTTTGTTTGAGAATTGAGGATGTTTATCTGAGTGTTACTACATGGCTCTGCAGAAAAAAACATCCACAGGGACCCCCTGATGGTGACAAGATCAAGGTCACAGCTGACCATGGTGGCTCATACCAGCACCCAGGAGGCTGAGGCAAGAGGACTGCTGTGAGTTTAAGGCCAGTCTGGGACACAGAGTGAGTACCAGGGCAGCCAACGCAAAAATAAAGATCGCATGTCTTCCAGTGACTTAACCATCTCCACGTAAATTAATTCAACCAGCCTACCTCTGGGGTCTCACTGTTTACTATCGGGTGTGAGGACTCGTGAAGGTACAGTGAAGGTCCTAAGCATTTACTCATGCTTATGAATGTAATGCCAGTCACAGAAAGATCACAGGATGCAGTCTTCATGAAAAAACTGAAGCCTGGAAGGGTCAGCCTCTTACCCACAGGCTGCTGGGCTACAAGGCTTAGACCTGTGTCATTCTGACACACCTGAGGTCCCAGTCCTCTGGGAGCCCACACACATACACCTGTCCAGTAGAAACCACCTCATGCCTGCCCTCCCGTTCTCTCAGACATCCTCCTGCCTCATACATACTCAGTCTGTTCCCTCTACCAGGAAGGCTGTAGGAAGCAGCCTCCCATGATGAGTGCATCACAGGCTGAGTCAAGCTCCTGGGGATCCACATCTGAGCTCTGCCCTTTCTCAAACTGCTCAAGTTCCCTTCCCCAGAAAATGGAGAGGTGCCAGCACCTTGTTGCTTGATGATTCAGAGCACCAGCCATGCTCTGCCTGAAGTCGGAGGCCCTGCTCTGGCTCTGAGGCAAGTCTCTCTAACCTGGTGGTCAACACTTCTGCTGCTCTGAGATGCCTCCATGTCCCTTAAGGGCAAGGGCCCCACACTGACCGAACGCTATATCCTATGCTTAGCAAGAGCTTGGCCACAGTTCATGGAGTAATTCTCTGGGGGGCTCCCAGGCTCCCTTGCCTCCTGCAGCCTCTTCACTGTCCACGCTGTGTCTCCTCACTCCATTCTCAGCCTACCACACTCACACCCTGGGCCTCCCAGCAGTCAGTGTGACCCCGTCTGGATCCCTCCGCCCATACCACCCTGCCCTGTTCTTTCCCTGGAGAGCTTCTGCCCTTCACAGACTGTTTGGCGCTTAACTCGGGGCTCCTGTGCTCCCTAGGAAGGTTTTTAGATACCCCAGGCTGACCAGATCCCCACCTCCATGTCTTCGACGGCTCAGAACTGCCTTCTTACCAGAGCCTGTCTCACTGTACTGGCTATACTCATCCAGCTATCTGCTTTCCCTGTTTGGCTGTGACTCCAAAGACTGGGCCGCCTCTGGATGGAGACACTCTCGACATTGGTTCTTTAGAGCATCTGCCCACTGAGACAAGCACCTTCTGTGGCCTGGGTGTGACTTGGCCACTGTTCCCTTTGTGTTCTAGAGGCTGTGTTGGTTGTAAGGGGGCAGGAGACAGTGCTTACCACAGGGCTGTGTCTATATGTGAATGTGCATTTTCTGCTTCAAGTTCAAACCTTGCTCATCAGCACAGCAATTAAGAGCAGCGCCGAGTGACAGATGGCCCGGCACTGAGCCTGAACCCTGGCTCCACAGCAGGCCTGGAGCAGGGCAGACATGTCTGGCATGGTGGATGCTTTCATTGATCTAGAGTCCAGCTCTAAGGCTGCTGCTGTGGAGCCAGCCAGATGACATCAGTGCCAGCAGTGGGGGCTGGGCCTAAAAGGGCCAGGCCATATCACAGTCTCCTGGGACGACTGGGCAAAGTAGCCCATCTCTATTCTAATCTGGGTGCTTTTGTTTTATGTTGTGTTATATTGTTATCTAAAATTTACGGTAGGAGGGTCCAGAATCCCGCCTTCAAAGTTTCTTCAATGTTAAGGACACCTCCCAGGCAATGGAGTTCTGATAGTTCCGCAGGCATTTCTGGATTTTTCAGTTATTACTCAGAATCGTGGTGTCCAGGCCCTTGGGCCTCACTTAGCAGACAGTCAGGGTTTCTTGTCTGGAGTTATGTAAGATCAGTGTTCGTTGACACGATTCTATATAAGAGACTATAGTGGTGCCTTCCCTACTTCCTGTTAGCCCCTGGCGTGACCTGGCTGGATGGTTATTACTCTGTGGATGGTATTGGCTTCTCTATAAAAGAAATACCAAATTAGCATCCACATTGCTGCCTGGGCCATAAATTTAAGGTCAAGTACAGTGCCCAGCACCAGCATGTACACCACAACATTGAGTTCACCAGTGTTAGATTCTACCCTGGCCACACGGGGAACCCCCGAGGGGCATTTGCATGCCCTGGGACATACAGTGGGCAAACAGCCAAGCTGAAACCACGTGCTGGTCTCTAGAGGCCTCTTCCCCTCTGAATGTTTCAGGTCATCAGAAATGTGCAGGCCCTGCCATGTTCCCACCCCAGCCACTCCAGCATACAACCTCTAAGCAGAGTCGGGGCTGATTCTCAACGATCTGCCATCTCCATCCTAGTGAAACAGAAAAGAGAGGTGCAGACCTGGAGGTGAATCCTGCTGTCTGTTGTTAGTGATGTGGAAACCATACATCTTGTTTAAGGAGGTGCTGACAAGTCGTGTACACAGAGAACCACGCTGAAGCCAAGGCCGGGAAGTCCCTCAGGCGAGAGGCAGCCTCAGCGAGGACCACCACAGCAGTGGCACTCCTGGGGTTGCAGACAGAATACCAAGAGGGTCTTGCTCCCTTGGAATTAGTAGCTTTGGAGATCCCCATGCCATCAGGGAATAGCCTGCCCTCACCTGCTCTTCTCATCCAGCAGTGGATGGGGAAGGCCTCCTTGGGACCACCCCTACCCTGTCCTTGCCAGAGATGTCCTCTTCCTTCTCCCTCACCGACACAGAGCACTAGCCTACATCTGATGACCTTCTGAGGCTGCTGCTGGGAGGACCTCAGTCCAAAAAGCATATTCTTGGACTTTGTACCAGCTGAACATTAGAGGTTATAAGGACATGCTAGGTGAGTATTTCTGCTGCTGACATCCCTATCTTGCCATCAGGTATATAGAGGGAATAGTGGGCATCACAAAACATGACCAGAGAAAAGCATTAATTCTCTCCCAGCATCCTGATGACAGTGTCCACACATGACCCTATTCCCACACAAACGGACCCCATGGAATGCCTGTCCTTTCTGTCTTTAATTACCGCATGACCATAACAGCTGGAGGAGACTCCAGGCATCCATTCTCCTCTTGGGAGATAAAAATATGATCAAACTTCATGAAGACTCAAGCATGACTGCCCATCCCTCTTTCAAGACAGCTATCACTGAGACGTACAGATGACAGGCGCTTCAGGGGGAGCTATCCCCCTGGGAGCCCGTCACCTGACGGTGACTCCCCCTCCCAGCCCTTGCAAGCACATGTCTCACATCCTTCTTACCCTTACTATAAATATAAAGTCCTGGTTCTTTATTTGTAAGACTTAAGAATGTTCTGCTAATATGATCTGTTCAGGCATAGAGGAAATCTTTTTTTAAACAAGAAAGTGTGTTTTCTCTCCAAGGAGTTCAGAGATGCTTCCATTTCTAGAATTCATATTATAGGCTCAGTAGCCTCATCAAAATGGTTGAGAAGAGTTTTAGAAATTTTTTTACCAGATTTTGGAATATTTGTATGTGTACAGTGAGATAACTGATGAATAGGATCCCAGATTAATTTATATTTTAAAAGGATGTTATATATGTATATACATATATATGTAGTTTGAAGGTAATTTTATACAGTATTTTTTAATAATTTGTGTATAAAACAAAGTTCCATGGTGTGGAATTTTCCACTCTGTCATGTAAGTGCTCAGAACATCTCAGACCTGGGAACAATCCAGATTTCAATTTTGGGTTGAGAATGCTCAGCCTGTGTTCCTAGTTCTATTCCATGCTAGGAATGTCAACTACTTGTCTTATGACTGTGACTAGTTACCTGACAAGAAGCAAATTAGGGGCAATTTTAGCTCATGGTTTGAGGACACAGCCTATTACCATGGAGAAAGCATGCCAGTGGGAGTATGCGGCTGCTTGCTCACATCATGGTTGTCCTGGAAGCAGAGAAAGATGGATGCTGGTACTCAGATGCCTTTCTCTCTTTTCTCTTTTTATTCATGCTGAGGCCTCAGCTTATGGGATAGTAGCATACATTCTCAGGCATGGGGGGCGGTCTTCTCTGGAGATGACATCATCAATATGTCCAAAGGCATGGTTCACCAATGCCCTAGGCATTTCTTAATGCAATTAAGTTAGCAATCATAACCAAACATCCTGGAATAGAGAGATGGCTTAGCAAATGAAGGTGCTTGCCACCAAACCTGATGGCCTGAGTTTGACTCCTGGGACCCACATGATGGAAGGTTAGGACCAACTCCTCTGACTTCCACACTCACACTGTGGCACTGGTGCTGTCATTCTTAATCTTAGTAGTAGCATCACTGAGTCAGGGTGTGACCCAGCCCGAGTCTCCCCATCAGTAGGATATGTCTACAATGTCCACTTTACCCTCCTCAAATTCCAGAAAACAGTCAGTGTGTTCACTTCTCCAGGCCCCAGTGTGTGCACCTGTGAAATGAAGAAGTTGTTTTGCTGAACTCCAAAGCCCCTTCTTGCCCAGCATCCTCATAGTGAACCTCACAGCAGTATCTCCAGCACTTACTATGTGACTCATACTCTTAATTATAAACAGCCATATAGACGGCTGGCATTCCCAGCTCACAATGAGACAACTGAGGCCAGACAAGGGCAGGTCACTCATGTTGGATGTTGAAGGATGTAGGCACTGCATGCTACCAGCACAGACCTCCCTACTAGGATATAGGAGGTAAATTTAGTAGCACTGTGGCCAGGGCCCAAGGGCACCCGAATCTAGTGATACAAAGTCACTTCGAGGGTTGGCCCACATATGCGTGGAGGGTAGTTTGTCTTGAGGGCTGACATACTTTTGTTGGAATGAAGTGCTCCCTAGAAAGGTCATCAGAAGGGAAACAATGGCATTGGCGTGTCAGAGAACTCACCCACTCTGGGGGATAATCGTTTCATGCCTATGTGTTCAGTGTTGCCCTCACACCAGTGGAATGCTATGATTGATTGGAACATCAGGAGATGCTGAGACGCCTCCCCAGCACCCACCCACCAAGTGTCAGTACTACTTTGACTACCCACCTCCCGTTTATGCCACCTAAAATGTCTTTGCGCATCACCACATGCTCCATCCCCAGGGTAGACACCCATTACTATAAACAGCTGCCTTGTGTGTCAGGCCGGTGGTTCCTGAGACTTCTCCTCTGGGTGGCAGCTGCTCTGGCTGCTAGGGGAGAGCAAGCAGTGAAGCCAGGACCTCCCTGTGACTGCCTCCTGCTAAACTCTACCCTGTCACCACTCTGTCCCTCTGGGCAGGTGACACTTCTCCTTGAACATACCAAGTGTGTCCTACCTCGGGACTTTTTACCTGCCAGGCCCACATCTATGGAGCTGCCCTTGTTCCATCTGGGACTCTTACTCACATGATGTCAGCTATGGGTTCCTTTGCTTGCATGTCCTGTGACTCTCCCATCGCCCTTCTGTTTGGGGCACAGGAGTCCTGGCCACCTTCTGGTATCATCTTCATTTGTCTGCCTGTTGCGTTCATGATTGACTCCCCCAGTCAAGTGCGCATTCCCTAAGAGCAGGGACTCAGTCCAGCCCTGCCTTGCTTGACTTCAGTGTGTGGCTCTTGGTCAAGTGACTTGGGTAAGCATGTCTCAAGCCCCCACTTCAGGTCAGGCACCCTATGAGGAGACAACAATGTCAAGGTGAAGGGCAAAGCCCATGCACCCTAGGAGCTTGCTGTCTCATCTGGGTAGAGGCAAAGCAGGCTATAGGGCAGAGAAGAAAAGGAGTTCAGAGATGGGAGCAAGGAAGGAAGGATGTGGAGAAAACTCAGCCTGAAGTCGGGGATGAAGGGCAGTGTGAAGAAGAGAAGGGGCGTGCCCAGCATCTGATGAAGCAGGGAAGATAGGGAATTATCATGGGGAAGGCACAAGGGCACAAAGCTCAGAGCTGCAGGGGTGTCTGGAGCCTGGGAAGTGAGGATGGAGTAGAAGAGGCCCCCTCTGAGAACACCGCCCCACAGCAGCAACCTAGACATCATCCCTGCAGAAAAGAAGCCATGTAGACAGTCCAGGCTGATGGCTGAGGAAGTAGGCTCCAAAGTGACTCTCAGGCCCACATCAAATGTTCACTCTGCTGCTTTTTTTTTTAATAAAGATGTATTTGTTTGTTTACTTTGTGTGTATGAGTGTTTACCTGCATGCATGTCTGTGTATCGTGTGCTTGCAGTACCCATGGAGGGCAAAGGGGTTAGCTTGCCTAGAACTGGAGTTACAGATGGTTATGAGCTGCCTTGTGTGGGTGCTGGGAACTGAACCTGGGTCCTCTGGAAGAGCAGCCAGTGCTCTTAACTACTGAGCCATCTTTCCAGCCCCTTCACTCTGCTACTTATGCATTGCACAACTGGCCCAGGAATTCTTTGTCCCTGGGCCTCAGTTTCCTCCTTTTGGAAGCAGGTCAACATCTGCTAATGAACGCCGAGTAGTTGAGACTTCTGTCGTTGGTGTGGTTTGTAAGGGGCCAGCAGATGGCATGGGGAAAGGGGACAGACTTGATTTAGGCTGGATCCCTCAGTCATGCTGTGGACCATGGCTTGGCAGTGACTCTGGGGAAGCAGGTGAGACAAGGATAAGAGGAACAGTTAGGAAAGCACTGAAAGACCCAGGAAAACTCGGATTCAGAGGCTCTGTGCTAGAAACTTGATTAGGAGAGGCACAGCCATACTTTACCCTACAGAGTAAGGGGACAGGGGACAGAGGAGTCCCAAGCCCGTCAGGCAATAGCAACTAGGGTGAGGACTAGGGGGAGACACAGTTCACCCTGGCACCAGTTCCTCTGCCAGCTCATTGCTTCTGCACCCTTGGAAGATGGAGCCAGCTCTGCATCTCAGACAGCTCTTGTGCTGGGAAGGAGTGTCCCATCATTTGTACTGAGTGATGCATTCTTAATTAAAATGGTAATCATTGGAGCATTCCCTAAAGTTTTACTTGCCTTCTTGCAGCCTCTACCTTAATTAGCATTCTATTTATCCCTTATTAATAAATGATATCCAAGCAGTTTCTTCTGCCTCCTTTGATCTCAGGGTCTCATCATTCATGAGCCAAACTCTGTTCCTCATTGACAGTCAAGGATTAGTGGGCCCAAGCAGACCTGATTTGGAGTTTGAGAACTAGGATTTTCAGTAAACTCCCAGCAACATGGAGACAATTATTTTGCTGTCCAGGTATAGCAGTCATCATGTGCACCTCCAAGGTTGAGGGTGGCACCTTTAAAAAACACATCTTTTTGATGAAGCTGATAAACTGGACAGATAGACCCTAATTAGTAGCCACAGATCGATCCATCGGGACCCAGCCCCAGAAACTGGATGCCAAGGAGCCTTGGTGCCAGCTGATGGGCTTTTGCCCAAAGTCAATAAGGTTCAGTAACTCCTTCAGGGTCACAGAGCTAGGCGGTAAGTGCCTAAGAACCACAGAAGGCTGGCACTGCCTTAGTACCTGTTGTATACCTCACACTGGGGGCTGACATGCAAGGTCCCGCTAATAAAGCTAAGCCAGCTAATAAAGTAGAGATGGTTTTCCTCCAGCCTGTAGAAGAGAATTTCACCAGCCATAGTGAAATTCATTAACCTTACAGCTCCCCAGCTGTTAAAAAAGCCCATCAGACATTTAAGTCAGGAATTGTGGACTTCAAAGCCCTCAGTTTCGGTTGTTGGCTGTATTCGAACTACTCTTTCCCAGTTTGAACCCTACCACCCTACTAATACACCTTTAGAGGGGACATCAGATCCTTTCTGCTCAGAGTGTGCACACCAAAGACCAGCAGCACCTGACCATGGTTAAGATGTGGAACCTAGACCCCACTACAGACTCATGAACCAAACCCTACACTTGAAGAAGATCCCAGGATGTGCCAACACCTACTGAAGCTTGCAAAACAAACTGGAGATCTGACTTTGGGTTGGCACTTGCTGGCATGTGTCTTCTTAGCAGAGGGCAGGATGCAGATGTGGTCTGAATCCTTGGCCATGAGCCAGATTCTAGAAGCTGTATTCACATGTTGATGCTCTTGGACTTTTGGAAGATGATAAGGGAGCCAGGAACCATTCTTAGAATCCCTTGACATCAGGGTTGGAGAAATGGTTCCAGGGGTCCTGAGTTCAATACCCAGCGACCACACGGTGGCTCTCAACCATCTATAGTGGGATCTGATGCCCTCTTCTGGTATAAAGTTGATAGAGCATGCATGTACATAAAATAAATAAACAAATCTTTAAGAGAGAGAGAGAGCCCCATAACGTCTAGCAAGTGTCTTTAGCTTTAGCATAAGCACACAGTAGGACATGGCATTGGGTATACAGATCTTTGCTTTTGTCAAGAGTTATAATAGGCCCAAAGTATAGCTGGTTATTTAGGACAGTGGAGGTTGGATTAGCAATCACATGTGCCTTTAATAATTAATTAAAACAAACAAACAGCAACAAAAAACCAGAGCTATGCGTTAATTACCTTTCAGATATTGACTTGTCTAGGAAATGCCTTTCAAACTGTGAGGTCCATGGGATGAAGGGGATTAGAAACAGGTCTCTGGGGGAGTGGGGTGAAGAGATGGCTCAAAAGTCAAGAGTGTTCAGTTCCCAGCATCCGTGTCAGGTGGCACACAAATGCCTGTAACTCCAGCCCCAGGGTCTGACACCATCATCTGTACTGTACCTGAATGCACATACACACACACACACACACACACACACAGAGAGAGAGAGAGAGAGAGAGAGAGAGAGAGAGAGAGAGAGAGAGAGAGAGAGAGAGTCCAAAAACCGTGAGAGGCAGCTGATGCCCCGTGCAGTGTTTCAGCAGCCCCGTGGTTACAGGAGCATCAACTGACGCTGGTGACAATGGCCAGCAGGATAAACTGCCCCCTCTGTGTGGTCTGAGCCGACCTCCTGCAGCCTCCAGAGAATGGCCTTTTCCTGTCACCCCCTCCTAACACTGAGGAGAAGTGAAAAGCCTGCCTCTGAGTTTCCTGCTTAAAGAATGACAGGGCCCGGGTTCCCAGCCAAGCCTCTCAAGCCCCCTTCCTTCACATAGTCCCATCCCGCCTGCTACCCGGATTCTGTCTGCTGTCCTGCTGTCCTGCTGAAGCTGCCCAGCCATTTGGCTGAGCCATCTCAGTGACAGGCGCTGGAACTGGCTAGCTCTCAGCAGCTGCCAAGTGGACAGTGTCTCCTCTTCTGTTGGGGACTTTGAGACAGAGTTGCTTCTACTGTCTGTGTTCAGGTTGGCTCTCCTTAGTGCTGAGCACAGGTGCAGCCTTTCTAGCCAAAGTGTGTGTGTGTGTGTGTGTGTGTGTGTGTGTGTGTGTGTGTGTGTGTGTGTGTGTGTTGCACATGCTGCTATTTACATGCATGCTATTAAGCCAGAAGTTAACCTCATTCCTTGGGTGGTGTACATTTTATTTTCTGAGGTAGGGTTGCTCACTGGTCTGGGCCCATTTGCTTAGTCTGGACTGGCAGGCCATGAGGACTGGCCAATAAGCCCCAGATCTGCCTGTCTCTGGCTCCCCCAACTCTGAGATTACAAGTATGTGCCACTGTGCCAGCCTTGTACATATGTGCAGAGCATCATGCATTTTTCAACTAAATTTCATTAGCACTTAAGGTCTCTAGAACCAATGGCTTTATCTTGTTTAATACAGTATTCCCAACATATAGAACAAAGCTTGACATACTGTGGGTGTTTAATAATAAATGCTAGCTGGATAACCTAGGCTATGTAGCGAGGCCCTGTCTGAAATAAAAGCAAAAATTAATAAATAAGCAAACAAATGAATATATAAACATGAATAAACACATAAACCAAGAGCCCTGTGCCACTCTCATGGCCTCCCCTGTGGCTTGTATCTCTGGGGTCCAGTAGCCTTTACTCTGCAAAGTCACAGTGTCCATCAGTCCTGTGGCCTGAGTCTCCTTAAGGTCAGGTAGAGCAGTGGTCGGCAGTCTAGGGATGTACAGCTATGTGTAGGACGTGTGTGCATATAAAAAAGGTATCAGTTTCCGGACACAAAACTTAATTTTCTACTCCTTTCCAAAATTGATCTGACCAAGATCTACCCAAGAGAGGCTTCCAGGGGACCCTCTGCTGGACAGAAAGTAGACCGCTCCTCCATCCTGAAGTTTGCTGGATGACTTGCTCAGGAGTTTCCAACTGCCACAGTGCCAAAGGGCTGAAAGGAAACACTGGTTCCGAGTGAACATCTTCCCTAAGCTGGGGAACCTCAGACACACCGAGCTTCCAGGTTTTACTTCCTGTCAATTCTAGCCACAGGCAAGGCTTTCAGGCTTGTGTTAGGGGGTCCGAGCCCGGCCCAGAGGAAACAGTACATGGAGGGAATGCTGATTCCCCTCAAGGTTTTTTAAACATTTTTGAGTATTTTTTTTAAGCCATGTTGGACAAAATTTATGGATCGATTTGTTTCGTCTTTTTCCAGTGTGGTGTACTCCACTCAATCAAGCTCAGACTTTCTTCTCTCCAGTCACATAAGATCTTTATTCTAATTATATTTCACCTTAATTTTATTTCCTTTATAAACTGTGTGTTCCTTTCTACAGTCTATTGGCATAACTTCAGCACCCAGCTAGTGACAACTTTTAGCTGCCGAGTTTAAAAGACTCTCAGAGCTCAAACATTTCCCGGCATTCTTCTTCGGGGTAAGAGAGCAAAGGGACGGAAGCCCGCAGAGACATGCAGCCGTGTGGAAAGCCATTATCTGCTGCCATTCTGATTCAGGATCAAATGTCATGGCCATTTTGAAGCCCTTGCACTCCATCTGAACGTGATGCAATCAGTGTCTTCCCTGAAAAGTTATCAAGAAGCAGACAGGCTACAAACGCTCAGGCTTGAATGGTTCCCTTGAAAGAGGTCTCCCTGCGTTCAGCTGATAATCAACCCACTGGCCGCATTGAGGCAGCCACTGCCACCGCCACCGAGGGGGACTCACTGTTGCCCTCCCGATAGGAGCACATAATCCCATCAGCGCCCATGGGAGGTATGTGCCTGCTGCACTAGAGACAATAGGCCCACAGAAAGGGGCCCTTGTTCCCAGCAACTGAGGGAGCAAACACGATTGGCTGTTCCCAGCCACCGGCTATGAAGGGCCTTGCTGAGCCCTCAAACGCTTCCTTTGTCGGGCTGCAGAGTGGGGGAGACTCAGCCTGCCTTCTTCTACCACACGGCTGCCACCCACCTTCCCCGAGCAGAATTCTCCCCAAGTCCCACCAAGACTGGCCTCTCACCTCTTGCTTCTTCTCTAGAGATAAGCCCAAGGATCCAGTGCCAAAACTGTGACCTGGGTTTCCATGGCAGGGGGGGAAAGCCAAACTGTTCGTTCTTCACAAAGAACTCACAGCAATAAGAATTATAACCATTTACTGTGCACTGGTCACTTCTGGGCACTAAGCATTTTTAATACACTGTGCATTCCACCACAAAGCAGTTCTGCCAGGCCACTATTGTCACCCCCATGAAGTAAGACAAAACTGGCCAAGCAGCGGGTAGTACATCTGGTGAGCAGCAACATCTGGGCACAAGGGCTGCGTCCCAGGAGGCAGACATATGGGCTGTGGTTTGGGGTTTAGGGTGACTGGTAGGGTATCAGAGCTAAGTCCTCTTCGGGGCCTCACAGCAGCGTTTCATCTACTATACCACACTCTGTACCCCAAAACGTGACTTGAGTTTCCATTGTATAGACAAAGCCAAACTGAAGATGGGGAAGGGGAGATGGAATGGCAGCGTGTACTATTGCCCAGGGTGGGGCTGAAATGCAGGGACCGGAGTGTGAATATAGATTCGGGTGCCAGTCATGTGGCCCATCTTTGAGGAATATGGGGAGCTGATGTCAGGATCTTCTTGGCAAGCTGGATGTCCTTGGGGCTATCTATAGCAGCAGGCTGAGGCCAGGACTCCTCAGCTGTGCCCTTGGGCTCCTCCCCTGCTGAGGGATGGTCTCACAGCTGAGGCCCCAGATCTCCTTGTCCCATTAGAGAAAGGACTGAGGCCTCGGGCATCAGGCTGAATGCAAGGCCCAGACTGACATGGGACATGCTAAAATGACATGTCATGGGGATTTGTGGGCCTCGCTGGAGCTATTTCCTCCAGGGGGTCTTTTTATTTAGTTCCAATTGGACCCTGTGATTGGTCTCAACCCTGGGCCAGCTGGTGTCCAGGCTCCATATGGCAGTGGCTAGGAAAATGCCATGTTCCGACTGAAATACACTCTGCCGTCCTAAGGGTCAGTATATAATTGCCTCTGGCTGGAAAGGGGCTTTGATTTTTAAAATGAAGCTAGGAAGTAATTTCTCCACTTTGGATTTGCTGTAAGATGGGTCAGCATCTTCCCCATTAATTCAGACAGACACAGCATGGAAAAGACAGGCAGGGTCTCAGAAGCCAGCAAGGCTCAAGATGGGCTTAGTGTGGGAATCCTTACAACCTAGCCTTAACATGTGGTCTCAGCTTCTGTCACATTCTGTAGTGGACAGCTTTTAGCAAGTCCATCCCCATGCAGAAGTACTAATAGATGCACTTTAAGGGACATGGTCCATCTGCCACTTACCATTCATAGCATTTTACCATATGGGTACTCTCCAAGAGAGGAATTATGATTGTACCCATTCTATAGATGGAATATAACAAGTCACAGAGAGTAAAAGAATACACTCACAGCTCCATAGGCAATATACTATTGCAAAAAGGGTTACCCCAGAGCCCAAACTCTTTTGCATTTTGCCCTGGGCCTTGTTTAAGAGAGGCCATCACATCTGGGCTGTTCCCTGGAAGGCAAACTCTGCTGAGGGTTCTGCAGATCTTGTCTGCTTTCTGAAACACTTCTTGTTAGAGCCACTTTAGAGATAAGGACCAGACCAAGCAGTCAGAGCTGGGAGTTAGCTGAAGCCCTCATCAAGGTCCCATGGATGAACAGCGTGGGAATTCAGGGTGTGGTCCATCGTGAGCTGGAAAGTGGTTCTGCCAGGAGGTCTACCTGGATCAGACCCCAAGCTCTTCTTTGCTCCCCTGTTCACTCTACGGTTTCCCAGCACCTGGGACGGCCCCTCTGACGTGGAGGAAAGTCATCCCTCTTTAGTAAGCGCTCCCTGTCACTCACCAAGTGTGTGTCTAATCACTCATGAGAACTACTTGACCAGAGAAAGATGTGGTCCACTCCCAGAAGTTTGTGCTTCCTCTAGATCAATAACGGTCCTCAACCTGTGGATCACAACCTCTTTGGGGGTGACATATCAGATATTCTGCATATCAGATATTTAAATTATGATTCATAACAGTAGCAAAATTACAGTTATGAAATAGCAGTGAAAATAATTTTATAGTTGAGGGTCACCACAACATGAGGAACTGTATAAAGGGTTGCCGCATTAGAAAGGTTGAGAACCACATGTTTTCTCCCCTAGTTGCTGGGCCAGGAGCCATGTCTAGAGCTGCTGATGTCAACCAACATTATGTGGTTATAACTGTCTCTGATAATATCCTGTGCTGCTGCTGTTGGTTGTGTGTGTACATGTGGCCTTGCATGTACACAGAGGCAGAGGCAGTCAGATGAGGGAACCCCGCCCCCGTTTTGAAAGAGAGCTACTATGAAAGAGCTCTCTGTAGCTCTTCCCAACTCTCAGTCAGAGTCAGGGTCACTGAGACCCTACAGAGGGTCAAACTGGCTTCTGGGGATCCAGCTGCTGTGTAATGGAGGTCCCCAGGAAGGCCATCCTGGGACCCTAGGTGGGGAACACAGTGGCAGCCACCAGGCAGGAGCTATGCTGGCTGGGGGCAGTGGAGGGGGGGCGGCAGCTCTGCAATAGCCCAGCTCCCCACATCCCCACAGCCACCTGGAGGGTAGTAACTTCATGGAAGTGGAGGGAGGGGATGGTTACCCTGGAAACCAACTCTGGTGTCTAAACTCCAGTGCTAATCACCCTAGGCATTTGGGAGGGGGGCTCTGTTGTTGAAATTGCCTTGAGAGAGTATGTGGAAGGTTTTATTTCCCCAGCTGAGGGTGAATGCTCTCTCTCTCTTTCTCACTAAAAGTTACTGTAACCATCTCCATTGTTTCTGTACCCACTTTCTCTTTCGTCCTCCATCTCTCTCTGCCTAGAAGAAGCTACAACTTAAATATGGCTTACTTTCTGAACCCCAGGCACATCCCTTTCCTCACATGTAAATAAAGACTCTCTAGGTGCTTCTGTCAGGAAAGCTTCTGTCTCACCTTTAGCTCAGGGTCCTAGAGACTAGCTGAGTCAGGCCATAACTGACTCTTGGAATCCCAAAGCTCAGGGGCTTGTGGGAGGTGTAGAATCAGGGGCAATTACACGTGGACAGCATCCTACCGCCTTTCCTATTGACATTAGCCTTAGCGTAGCTGTTTCCAACAGCACCTTCCCCTGCCCTGCCCTGCCCTGCATGCAGTGAAGACAGTTGAAGATGCCACCATCACTCTGGGGCCACCTCTCCAGGTTAACTGAGAGCCATGGCTACCTAAAGCAGTTGCAGAGGCCGGTGGAAGCCAGAAGTAGATCCATGAAAACAGAACTTGGAGGGTGCTGGGACACTTGCCATCCTCTTGTGTCCGCCCCCAAACGGATGTCAGTGTCTGTCACACCAAAGCCAGGCCTGACCGTGACATGCAGAGCTGCTGACAGGAAACAGCTTCTTCCTGGGTTTTCTAATTGCAAACTCTGGACTCATCCCTTGAAGCCAGCCTTTCCTTTTCCTGCTCCCACGCTGCTGTTCTAGGCCTTTCCTTGGTTGCGGGCATCTAGAAGAGTTTTCACGTTGCACACTGGGCGCTCAGGTGCAGAGGGGAGGCCATGGGCTTCCAGCTGCTTTCTGCCTTTCCTGCTTTCTGTCTTGGCCTGCTGAGCTTTGGTTCCTGTTCCCTGTCCTTGGCATCCTTTACTAAGATGGGATGGGGGCTGAAAGCCAGGGAAGAAGTAAGACTCCATCCATTCTTTTTTATTTTTATTTGATTTGTTCAGTTCTAGGGGGGTCAAACCCAGGGTCTTGGGGCTATTAGGCAAGTGCTCTACCACTGAGCCATACCCCTAGATCCTGTACATTTTTATTAGCTCCAATATTTTCACTTTGGAGAAAGATAAAATGTCCTTAAGTGATGGTGGTGGTGGTGGGGTGGTAGTGGTAATATTGGTGATGATGGTGATGGTGGTGGTGATAGAGGTGATGATGGTGATGGTGGTGGTGATAGAGGTGATGATGGTGATGGTGGTGGTGGTGGTGGTGGTGATAGTGGTGATAGTGGTGATAGTGGTGATTGTGGTGATAGTGGTGATGGTGGTGGTACTGATGATGGTTATGGTGGGTTATGGTGATGGTGGTAGACTGCAAATGTACCTTTATACAAGGAAGGGACTGGCTTTTAAGGTATTTCTGAGTACCAGTTCCATGCCTCTTTAAGCAAAGCAATGGTATCCTCGATGATACAAGCTTCTGTGCCTGGAACTTAGTAGGTGTACAAGAAAATTGTGGGGGATGGAGAGAGGGGAGTCAGCATGGGTGTCAACCATCTCTGATTGGCAGATGGGAAGTCAGCCTTGGAGAGCCTGCCAACCTGTTGCAAATGGCCCAGCTGTGGTAGCAAAGGCAGTTAGGTGAGGGAACCCTGACTTTGGACTCAATCTCAGGACCTGGCTCTCCAACTCCTGATTGTCCTCTGAGTAACTCAGTTCACAGAGGACACTTAGCAATGGTGTCTGCTGCTTGCCGGGTTCATCACTTATCCAAGGGCAATGAGAAGGCTGGAGAATGAAGTCACTGCCATTCGCCTCCAACAGCAAGCACTCCTGTGAGCCCTACACCGTGCCTGGCCTCATTCCAGGAGGCCAGCCTATATGCTGGGAGAAAGAACCATCTATTTCCATCCTATAGGTACCATCCCTGTGGCCAAGACACAGCAAATCACTTGCTCTAGGTCATGGTGAACACCACTGTAGGAATGGGCCTTTCTGAACCATGTGAGGCCAGGCAGAGTGGCTCATGCATGGAATATCAGTACCTGAGAGACAAAGGCAGGAGGATCTGTTCTAGCTCCAGGCCAGCCTGAGTTACAGAGAAAGTTTGAGGCCAGTTGGGGCTCTATGTCAAGATCCCTTTTCATACAAATAAAAACAATGAATCCCGTCGTTCTGGCCAGAGTGTGCCCTTACTACCCGCACTATCTACAGGTAATGGAGTCAAAAATGGTCCAGACATGCTCCCTTTTGGTTTGTGGGTTTGTTGTTGCTGGCTTGTGTTGTGTGATTGGTTGTTTTAAGACAGGTTCCAGAATTTTACATTTTTAGCCTAAGGTAAACTCAAATTATTTATTATTCAAATTTATGACATCATCCTCTTAAGTGCTGGATCATGAGTGTGTGTGTGTGTATGTGTGTGTGTGTGTGTGTGTGTGTGTGTGTGAGAGAGAGAGAGAGAGAGAGAGAGAGAGAGAGAGAGAGAGACTATTCCAAACTAAACATTCCAGTTTGTGTAGACTCCTCAAAGACAATGTTGTGGTTTAAGAGAGCAAGTTCCTCCCTTCTCTTCTGCATCTGAGCTGGGGCCACAGATAAGAAAGATAACCTACACCTCATTAAATTGTTTCCCAGAGCGAGAAAAGTCTCACCCTTTGTGGTCAAGAGTCACCCTCTTGTTTCTGAATGACACCAAGAGGGACATTTCCTATGTTCGGGAAGTTTGGGCTAAGTTGCCAACGCTGAGGCCTAATGTCCACCTTCTAAAGACATGGGCGGGGCACCCTCATCAGACTGGCCAAGAGGTGGCCAAGGCTAGTCAGGCTCCTGCCTGCAGGGGGTGGCTATGAGAATGGAGGCTATGCAGATGTTCTAGAACAGCTGAGAGAGACATAGGAGACTTCAGGGAGGGGTGTGATATTGTGTCTGGGAAGTACACATATTTAAGATACATTTAATCTTAGTCTAATCAGGAATGGTGTCGTGCATCTGAAATCCCAGCTGTTTGGGAGGCTTCCTCAGGAGACTCTTGGGGTTGACTTACATGGGCTACAGAGTAAGACCCTGGACTCTGTCTCCTCCTATTCCAGGATGAGTACTTGCTGGACCCTTGGAGATATTTAATACCCCTCCCCAAGCTTGAGCTACCTCTCGGCACTGACAGAGTTTGGGGGGCCACCTAATGAAGATCCTTGACAGAAGGGGATACTCCTAACTCTGGAGCAAAGTAAGCAGGCACCATGAGAGTGATCTGCCAAAGTGTGGAAAGTGAACAGTGACTGGTGGCCAGGCTGAGCCAACTGGAGATGCCCACCTTGGAGGCTTCCTGACAAGTTGAGGGCTCTCTAGACACAGAAGTGCATGCAAGTCATGCAGGCAGTAGCCCAGGCTATCCCGTGATCCTTCCTGAGTCCCAGAAGATGCACTGTAGGTTCCCAGGCACCCAAACTACTGCACAGCCTGAAGCCGGCTGCCTGGCTGGGGGCACCAGAAACCAGCAGGTGTAATAGCATTATGTCTGTGAAGTCTACCTACCCTTCTCTGTAGCCCGCCCCACCCCCCCAGCCACTTCTTCTCAGGACAACAAAAACAGGAGATACAGCATGACATCAGGCCAACCCATTTCTCCCAAGGCTATTTTCTTTTTTGGTTTTTCGAGACAGGGATTCTCTGTGTAGTTTTGATGCCTGTTCTGAAACTTGCTCTATAGACCAGGCTGGTCTCGAACTCACAGAGATCTGCCTGGCTCGGCCTCCCGAGTGCTGGGATTAAAAGGCGTGCACCACCGCTGCCCCAGCTTGGCTCTCTTGTTTTCTAATGTGGAATGGAAACAGAAAGGCTACACATTTATTGAACACTTGCTGTGTGCAGACCAGGCTAGACCCTAATATTCAAATTTCACTCCTTCCTCCTGGTAATCTCATGCGGGTTTGGCTATTCCCTCCCTGATTATGAGAGCAGTAAGACCCATGGAAGTCAAGTGAATGGGCCAAGGTCATGGGTGCATAATAAATTCTGGGACAGAGACTTAAGAACACTGCCCTGACTGCTAGACTACACATCCATTCACTCTCGTCTACAGCCACCCTGTCTTCAAGCACCCCAAAGAAAGCTCCCTTCTTCCGACATGGCCCCATGGCTTCTCGGAGATGAGCATCACCCACTGTATCACTGTTCCTGCTACAATTCCCTTAAGAACAACATGCAGGGAGGGGCTAGCAGGCCTACTTGGAATTGCAATCATACTCTCTGCTCATGTAAACCAGACGGTGAGTACCACTGGGGTAAGGACCACAGGGACCTTCTCAGAGATCTCCAAAACATGCTCCAGAGGTGAGTGTCTGAGGGCCAAACTGGCCTGACTGTGAAGGGCCATGCCCTCGCCACACAAGTTCCCTTTGCTGTGTTGTGGCCCCAGGTGGCTGTCCCTGGCCAGTGCCCAACTGAGTACATTCACACTTCCCCCATCTCCTCATCCCCCCCCCCCCCCCCGTCCCCGGCTTCGGCACCCACCAGGTGTGCACTTTCTCAGCTTCCCAAGTGTCGGCTACTGGAACTCAGAGGTTGCACACAGGCTTTAAGAATAGCAGCTTTAGCAGATGTCTTGTCAAAACAGAACGAGAAGCTGTGAAATAGTCTGTGAAGGCAGCCGCATCCTGCTTCCTGTTCTGCAGGAAGGGGGGGGGGCGGGGGGGACACCCAGCCTTTATCTCTTGAAGCACACTGAACTTCTAGAACTGTTCCAGATTGGAGTCATTGCCTTCCTTACTCTTTTGTCCCTCTTCTCTCTGCTTCCTCCCTCCCCTCCCCTCTCCTCCCCTCCCCTCCCCTCCCCTCCCCTCTCCCCTCCCTTCTCTTCCCTCACCTCCTCTTCTCTATTCCTCTCCTCTCCTCACCTCTCCTCCACTGAGGATGGTGGTCTGGGACTCTGCTCTCCCACATTCTGAAAGCGTCTGGATTCTTCAGGTCCCCTACCCTATGTCTGTGCAAAAAGGGGGGACAGTGAATTACTGATGAGCGGCCATGCTCCTGTGGTTGAGCTGAAGTGCCCCACATCTTGATAAAGGCATCAGACCTTGTTGGGGGTGGGGGCACAGAGCAGAACCAGGGAGCGGGTGGCAAGAAGGGGTTGGACTAAGGGTGGGTGGCCATTTGCCACTCCTGGGGTTGGGCAGGGCAAGAGCCAGAGTGACAGAAATCCAGGGACAGATGGAGCCACCAGAGGGTGCAAGGTGTCCACTGGGAATTCACAGTTCATAGTCACTGAGGGCTCGGGCCCTTCCTTGGCCTCCCTTTGACACAGTCTCTAGAAAACTGGAGCAGTGCCATCCTGCCTGGGAATGCTAAGGGCCCAGCACCTGCCTCAGTGGGCCCTGGGCTGAGACTCTTGACTAGCTCCCCTACTCCCTCTCAGCCTCCCTCCTTCCTCTCAGCCTCTCCCAGCGCCACCCTGGCATAGCAGAGCTGCCTAGCCTGAATCCCATTTGGACCAGAGATCTGTTCATCACAAGGCCGAGAAGGAACTGCTTTGTGCCATGAAGGATAAGCAGAACAGCATATTTTTCAGGCTCACGGATATTATTGGCACTTGGGAGAGAAAATGGGAAGGAAAAAAAAAACGGATTTCATCACTGTGCTTGAGAGAGCCGAAGCTCATTCGTTGGCCAATAGCATTCTGTGAGGCATTTCCCCTGAAAACTGCTGTCTCTGAAGGGCTGTTTCCCGGGCCACAGTTCTGCCCACAGAGGAATTTCCGAGTTCTCTAGTGTTAGCACTACAGCATGAATGTGTGTGTGTGTGTGTGTGTGTGTGTGTGTGTGTGTGTGTGTGTGATGGGGGAGGGAGAGGGGGTATTGGTGTTGAGACCATCCTGCCCCTGACAGTGAAATGAATGTGAACGGGAAATCCTTTCTGTGGTTTATCATGTCCATGGCAAGAAAATGAAGGAGAGGAGAGGATAAGAACAGGAGCAGGAGAGGGAAAGACAGGAGGGGAGGGGAGAAAAGAAGAAAAGAGACATAGGTTTTGAGGCTGCACTGCCTGTGATTCAGCAGGACTGTCACATGCTCTTCATGGACACATTTATACAGGGACATGCCCCTTGGTTTTTTTTTAAAAAAAAAAAAGGCTGTCCCTGCCCGTTGAATGAATGACTGGAAGAGACCCGGGAGGGCCACCTGTCCCATGTGTGACCAGCTCCTGCCCAGTACATGACCCTCCTCTTAGAGTCTCCCCAGAAAGCTCAAAGGAACCCAGGCACCTGGGGTCTGTGATACAAGAGGCCAACAACCCTTCTGCACACGTGAGCCCCAACTGAGGGACCTCGCCTGTCAATTTCACTGCTTGGGAAGAACTTAGTGGTCAGGGGAGACATGAGCAGTCAGCTCCTGGAATTTGTCCCAATCCTTGCACAAGGGAAAAACAGTGGAGAGTGCACCCTAATCCACGGAATCCCCCTTCGCAGAGGTGGACAGCCAGGCTGAGGGCCTGCATCAGACCTGCACACGCACAGGTTCCCCACAGCTCCCAAGGCTGGGAGAGGGAGGAAGGTGTCTTTCAATAGACTGAAGTGTCCAGCAAAGGCTGAGCTGGAGCTGCAGTTAGTCTCCAGCCTGGCAGCTTTAGTTGTAAAAAGCACACTCAACCGCAGAACATTTCCGGTGCGCAAACAGTCTAGCCTGCTGGTCTGGCCATGCCCCTTCTGAGGGTACACACATCTCCAGAGCTTTAAGGCAGGAGCTTGAAAGCAGTGCCCACCTGACCGTGTGATGCCAGTCAGTGGGAAATTATCCGATGAGGGAGGATGCCCTGAACAGCAAAGCCCTGAGGGGATTCCGCAGAGTGGTGCTGCCCCCTGCTGGCAGGTGCAGGCTGAGCCAGTGGGTGTGCAGGGCAGACTCCAAGGCCCAGCTGATAAAAACACAAGGAAGGGCCTGGGTCCAAAGGGTTCCTGTTTTCCAGCAATGAGGAAGGCTGGTGGAGCATTTCATACAGAAAACCTCTGAGAGTTCTCATTCTAAACCATGGTCCTTCAAGGTCAGGAGACAATGTAGGTAAGTGTCGGGACACCAGTGAGAGACTGGAGCCTTCTATAGACTGGAGGCTGCTGTAAAGTCTGCGTGTAGGGGCCTTGCTATGCCTGTAATAAACGTGAACTGATTTATCTTAAATTCTAATTTGACTGGATTTTTTTTTTTTAGGGAATTACAACTAAATTTTGTTTTCCTGCTGAGTTTATTTTATTGTTATTTAAATGTGTTCATTGTGTCCATTCCTTGCACATGGTGCTTGTTATATAAGGACGGACATTTCACACGTATATATAATGTACATTGAGCATATTCCTCCCACACCCACCTTCACCTTTCTTGCTCCTCCAGGAAGGTCCCCTTGTGCCCTAGACAGTTGTACTTTTCCTTTCGTTACATACATGCATGGCTTTGCGTATCTACATTAAATCTAGGAATCGCGTAAGAGAGAAAACAGTCTTTCTGAGACTGGTGCAATTCATTTATTAGAATTATCTCCAGTTGTATCCAGTTGTCCTGTAAATGACAGAACTTTGTCCTTCTCTGTGGCTGAAATCGCTTCCATTGTGTGTATAAGCCACACTTCCCTTATCCACGCCCCTGTTGCCGTTGCCAGGCACCTAGGTTGGCTGCATAACTTCATGTCTGTGCATGGTGCTGAGTAAGCATTGCTGTTCAGGTGTCTAATGTGACGAGTCAGTTTGGATCCTCTGGATACATACCCAGGAGTTCTGTGGCTGTGTCATGTGGTAGATCTACTTTTAGTTTTCTTAAAGACTTTTATTTCTTAAATTGTGTGTCTGTGTGGGGTGTGCATGTATGACTGCATGCACCTGCAGAGTGCTGAAGAGGACAGCAGACCCCGCCTGGAGCTGGAGTCGCAGGCCGTTATGAGCTGCCCAATGTGGATGCCCGGAACAGAACCTGGGTCCTGCACACAATGACGATACACCTTTAATCACTGAGCCATCTCCCTGGCCCCTAATTTGGGTTTTGAAGGCATTTCCACACTGATTTCCATAGAGGCTGGCATAATTTTCATCCCCACCAGCAGGGTTAAGGGGTCCCTTTTACCCACATCCTCATCAGCATTTGTCATCACTAGCATTTGCTTTCTTAATGCCTGCCACCTGATGGGTTCTCCATGTAATTTTCATTTGCATTTCTCTGATGGTGAGTGAGGTTGAACACTCCATCGCATGCCGAGTGGAAATTTGTGCTTCATCTTTTGAGAGCTCCGTTCACTCCACTAGCTCCTTTACTGTTGGCTTATTTGATCCTTGTTTAGTTTCTTGAGGGTTTTTGTTTTTTTAATTTTCTAACTAATTCTCCTCTGTTGGATGTGGAGCTTGCAAATCTATTCTGAAAGCTGTCTCCTTAGCCCATTAAACTGTTTCCTGTGCTGTACAGAAACCTTCCAACGTCAGGAGGTCCCCTTTGTCAGTTGTTGGCATTATGTCCTGAACAACTGGAGTCCTGTTCGGAAAGCCCTAGCCTGTGTGTGTATCTTGAGGTATTTTCCCTATTATATTCCTCTCTGGGTTTTGAAGAAAGATATGTGGTTATTTGGGGTCAGATTCCCCCCCAAAAAAAAATGGCTTCTGTGATAGAGACTAGCACACAGGAAATTGGCACCACCTATGAAGGGTTAGCCAGTGACCCAGGGAAACAGGAGGGGGGCTGTGGTGTATTTGTAACTGGTCCTGGGCAGTGCAGAGCTGGATGGAGATGTCCAGGGTCCTCTGCTTGACAGAGACTGGGCTGGCATACCCCACAACACCTGAGGTGAGAAGGTCCCTTTAGTCAGGCCAGCTGTGGAGAGACTCCCACAAGAGAACACCAGTGAGTGGGGAGGAGGCCCTTGTCCTTCAGGGGTCTGTGTACCACACCACAGCATACACTCCAGTGACTTTGTGTGCTTATGAAGGGACGGATGGCAACGCTCTTCAACCTGCAGGAGGATCCCACAGAAGTCCTCTTGAAGGCAAATGATCCATCGTCATTGGGTGTTAGAGAGGTCAAGATGGCTTTCCAACTGATACTTGCATTTCAGAGTTGAGGTCTTGGAACTCATGGTCAAAATGTGCTTTCTTCTTTCTAACATGCTCACGGGGTGTGGTGTGGCATAGCCTAAGTGCTCAGAGGAGGTGCCACCATCAAGGAACACAGATGTATTCCTCGGCTGTTTGCCTCTTTCCCTGGTGCCTTCTTCTGGCTTGCCCTCCCAACCCAAGCCTGAGGAGCAGAGGCAGAATGAGTTCACCCCACACTCAGCACCCGGTCAGGTGCCCTTGAGCAGTGCATAGCCCTCATGCCTGTCCAGGGACCCTGCTCTCCCATTCCTTCCTCCTCTGCATCTTCCCTCTTTCAAATGCTCCTCTCTCACCCACCCTCCCAAGTATCCATGTATCCAGCTTAGTGGGAGCCAGAAGAGGCGTCAGGCAGAGTCGGGGCAGGATGCACCCTGGGAACACTGCTGAGAAGCTGTAGAAAACCATCTAAAACAAGTGAAACCCCTCAGAGAAGATGCTAATGCCAGGATCAAGTATAAAACCAACTGATGCAGACCATTCTCAGTGGCAAAGCAGAGGGTGTGTGGAGAATGATGGTGTGGGGACCAAATGGACCGCATGCTGCCATTAACAGTGAGGTGTGTAAGAAACAGCATGCAAACATGGTTATGGTGGCTTGACAACAGTCTACAAAGTTATATCACACAACCTGTTTGCAACAGCACGGAGAATAAGAAGTGAACTGGTGACAATTAGCAGCAAAACCTACAGTGTCGGGGCTCATCTGGGGGCCACAACTGTGGTCCTTGATGATAGTCTGTGTCTCTAACCTCTTTTGTTAGTTTGTTGATGTTATTTACATTTCAGTTGGTTTCTTCTTTTAAAGGTTGATTTTATATGCATACATATGTGTGTATCTCTGTGTGCATGTATGCATATACATTTGTGAGTGAGTGTGTGTGTGTGTGTGTGTGTTCATGCAAGTGCCCGAAGAGGCTAGAAAAGGGTATCAGATACCCCTGGAGCTGGGGTTATAGGTGGTCTGAGCCACTGCACATGAGTGCTGGGAACCAAACTCAGGTTCTTCTAAAAGAACAGGAAGTCCTTTTAACCAGTAAGCCCCCTTGGTTTGATATTTTGCACAGCATCTCAGGTAGGGTAGCTCAGGCTGGTCTCAGACTTGCTATATAGACGAGGATGAGCTTGATCTACTGATCCTCATACTTCCACCTCCTCTGGCATCATGGGCAAGGGACACAACACAAGGCATAAAATAAGTAATAGGGGGATTTTCAAAGAAAGCAATGATAATGAAACCCAAGCATCAAGATATTCAAACAAATGTGTGTATGTGTGCTTCTTCTCCATGCCTTAAGTAGAAGGAGGAAGCCGGGCACCCTGCCTGCATGCTTGATGCTTGTGTCAGCCTTCCCGAAGTGTTCTCAGCATGAGCGTCCCTTGCTGGATGAGATGTGGTCTCTGCACATCTCGGGAGATTGATGGCAGTCTGGACTCCATGTGAGAGCAGGACTCTCTGGTTGCCACAGGAATCCTGGGGGATTTGGTGGAGACGTTTTTGCTTCTGAGGATGTTCTGACAGCTCTCTGAGAATCCACTCAGGTGGGATGCTTTCCTCCAGCTCTGGTCAGACCAAGCTTTGCTTCATAGAGATCAGAGTCGAGACCGCAGCTCCTGTTGGGGCTGACAGAGTTCCTGAAGGGAAGAAGACAGGTTTTCAAATGCGAGTCCTGCAGCCCAGGATGAGCCAATTCGAGAGCGTGAGGGTGCTCGCTGTCCAGATGGGGGCAGCACTGAGTCAGTATGCCTGAGGGGGTGAGGTCTGGCCTGAGGGACATTGGGAGGGACTCTGAGGGTGGCTGGTCCTTGGCGAAGGGCCTTCTAACAAGCTTGTAAGTATGCACTCCAGAGCTCACCTACT